>NC_057765.1:22718338-23022071 GCF_010389155.1 Erigeron canadensis
TTAGAATCATTTATAATTCATTAATTCGAAGGTTGTGTATGTTGAATAAAATTTACTATTCCAACTTGATAAGCGTATTTATCAAAATAATGGTGAAGTCGTTCAAAAAAATAAATAAATAAATAAAAAATTATACATAATAGAAAATGGAGACTGCAAAGGGCCAAGGGGTCAATTATCCTTAGTAAGACTATGCCTGAAAATTGGCTATAGGACTCCTCAATTCTCACAGTTCAAGGATGAAACTAAAGGTGGCAAAGTAGGAGGATTGGGTTGCAATTCAACACTAGTAGTGTTCGTATCGGTCTGGTCAGGCTGGCTAAAGCATTTTTCATTCGATTTAATTTTTTTATGAATAGCTAGTGTACCAATTATTATCACTAACTAATCTAGTTTGTTGTATAAAATGATTTACAAGGTTTTATGCATTTAATATACACTTTAGGCCACTGTTGACTGAACCTCTTTGCCTTGCTTTGACTTTAGATAAAAAGATCAAACAAAACTCAATATTGACCCCGTTCATAGTTAAATGTATCGAAATTGCCATGTACAAATGAGAGGATCAGAGGATTCGGTACTGATACAATACATCGCGATTGAGTGCTTTTGGAGAGAGCATAATTGGACTTGTGAAACCTAACACTCAAAACATCTGCATCTTATTCTCGAAACATCTAAAGTTCATGGTTTAGTGTGCAGGTTCTTTCTAACGTAATCACATTGCTTTTTTTCTGTTTCATGTCAATTGTGATTTTAAAGAACGGTATTATAAGACTTCAAATGGTAGTTTAGTTTTCGTCAGCATTTTCATCGTTAATAGTTTCTCCACCTTGTAGATTTACCATGACTGATTTGAGGATTATCATCTTATTATTTTTATTATCATCTTAATTTATATACCTGAGATGTAACTGTTTATCAATTCTGTCAGTGTCATTTTTAGTCAACATTTTCTGTTTGTGCTAAATTTTAGGTACTGGAATGACAAAGATGTTCTACAAAAACTGGGTGAAGCAATGGGCATCCCAGTTACAGGAGACCCTACAGCCTTTGCTGGAAATTCGGGAGCAGATGAAGCTGATGAAGAAGTAAATGAGGATGAGTCTATTGTTCATCAAACTGCTAGCGTCGGTGATTTGGAGGTACTTGGTTTAAAACATCAATTTTTTTGGATGCTATACTGGAACATCATATATAGAGGTGACAGTATTGACTCATTTACTTATGAATGGATGAGTTTGAGTTAATATTTTATCTCTAATGTGTCAAATGGGTGGAACAAAAAATGCTTCAATGCATAAAATATCTTGTGTTATCTTATTCATATTTTAGATTGTCATTGAAGTAATATAAACTTTTGTAGTTTAATTAGCATCGCCATTATTTTATAAAATTTGGCCAAAATGTTTTGGGTCAAGGCGACATGACATGTTTTGACCTAAACCAAATTCAAAATGTTCTGAAACCAATTAAAACATACCAATCGTTATTAGTCACCCCTCCAAACAGTGGGCCATATTAATATTTATTTTAAACTCTTGTTTTTCTTAGCTTAGTATCTGTTATGATTTCATTTTTTTTTTTTGTTTAGCAACAAAATTTATCTATGTTATGGTAGTGACCCATATTCTTTAAATTTTCTACCAAAAAGTTGGATGAAGGTAAGTCTTGGAAGTTACAAACTATCTATTCAACCTGCTATTGCATTCTGCATTCTTAATTTCATTGTTAAGGAAACGGCTTAACAATCCATGATAAATAGGGCTTGAAGAAGGCATTAGAGTCTGGTGCCGATAAAGATGAAGAAGATGCAGAGGGAAGGACAGCTTTGCACTTTGCATGTGGATATGGGGAGGTAAGACTTAGTATCTAAGAATAAAATTCTCTGTACTCGTTTTTCATAGCTCCATGATAATTTTCCTTTGATTTAGGATCATTGCCGCTAATGTAAAATTGCCTGAACAAAAATTCTGGGCATCTTTACTGTCAGTGTAGATAATAGTACACGAGGGGTATGAGAATTGGCCACCAATATATTCCCTTTGGTGACTTTATTTAGTCGTGATTGCAGACATTCATTTTGGAAACTTGCTCATGTAAAATTTTTGTTCATAACTTAGTAAGCATAAAAAAGGTTCACTTTTTGTGTTGGCTTATTCCACAAGCTCACATGTGTTTATGTTGGTCCAGGTGAAATGTGCTCAAGTCCTCCTTGAGGCTGGAGCTAAGGTTGATGCTTTAGATAAGAACAAGAACACAGCCCTGCATTATGCTGCTGGTTATGGTAGGAAAGAATGTGTAGCACTGCTGCTCGATAATGGTGCTGCTGTGTAAGCTTTTGAACCATAGTTTCATTGTTTTGTATCCCTAAGATCGTTCTTCTAATTCCACTGGTTAAATTTGAAGCATGATTGTCACAACTAGAGATTGCATTTTGGGCGGGTTGGGAAACGCATCAACATTGATAAGTATTTTAGAGGTTGATATGTGTTGTGTCAGACTGTCAGGTTAGCCTAAAAACTTGTGTCCAAGATATCATTTTTCAGAATAAGTAATTACCGTCAGATATGATCATATGTTTACAAAATCATATATTTTGATAACGGTACTATTTAACTAGCAATTGATCTAAGAGTTCCTGTTCATGAAGATACACTTGATTTTCAACTGAATGAGCTGTTTCTTCTAAGCTAATTTTTAACTTTTATTTTATTGCTTTGAGCAGTTAAGAGATAAATACATAACCCAAATTGACTCATTTACAAGTATGGGTTGAAGTCGCCACCTCTACGTATTTTTTCTTACAAAGGTTAGAGAAAAGGAGAATATTTGAATATGTGTTTTGTTGGGTTTTGTGCAGAACACTACAAAACATGGACGGGAAAACGCCTATTGACGTTGCAAAACTTAACAACCAGAGCGAGGTTTTAAAACTGCTGGAAAAGGATGCTTTCCTGTAAGAAGGTTGAAATTGTTAGTGTAATGTTTGTGTTCAGAGGGAATTGGTTTGGCGCCGCCCCCTCCCAACTTAAAAGTTATATTTTGTGGTATTTTCTCGGTCAAATTACATGTTTGCCTTCTTGATCGTTTGTTAAATTAATTATAGAGTATGGTTATAACAACCCAATTAAAATATCATTTCGACCAGTTTTTGTTTTTTTTTCTTGATCATTGTTAGTCAATCATTCTGTTGTTTTATCGTCTTTGATATGTTACAATCAATTTTAGACATTTAGTAGTCCTTAAAATGAATGAAACACAATTATTAGAACATGCGGTTTGACCTAGAAACCCCAAAGTAGAATTTGACTGTGGGTAATAAATCCTAAGGTTTTTTGGTTATATGTCAGTCGTTTATATGTAGAGTTTGATCTTCAAGACAAATTTGACTACTTGATGTTCGATTTAATTGAATATTCCATTGCGGCATTGTTCAAGCCTCTAGCAAAGTTTCTAATGGTGTCATCGGTACTAATCTCTCTAGCAGCCTTTTGTTCTAAGACCATCTTTGATGGCGGTGTATTGATCGGCGTATTCGGTCCAAAAGGCTAGCAGTTCGGTGTATTGATTTAATGAGATCGGCGTATTTGTCGGCGTTTTCCTCCAAGGTGTTGACCCACCACTTTGATGAATATCAACGATTGGGCCTTTAATATCAGCGATTGTCGGCATGTTTAGAAAAAGGACTTAATCACTGGATGACTAACGTACTTTCACTCTTGTACATGGTTGTCCATTAAACTGAAATATTAATGTTTATTACCAACAAACTTTTTGAATTTGTACATGGTTGACTAAATCTTCAAATGTTCTTCATTGCTGCTTCTCTCTCACATTCAATTATTCATACTTGCCTCTCTCTCTCATCATCATAAAACCCAGGAACCAGATCTTAAACAAAAAATCCAGATCTTGTTGACCTAAAAAGATTAAAAAATAAAAAAAGAAGAAGAACAGAAACCCCACCAGATTAGGAAAAATAACCTAAAAACAAATGATCAATTTTTCCCCTTGAATTACATTCACCAAATACAAACAACAATCAAACTTATCATAAATATAACACTCTTTTCTTCTAAACAAAAAAAAAAACAAACCAAACAAACAGCCTATTAAATAGAAGTGGCGTGATGACCTGCTGCTTATTTCTCCCTTGGCCAGTGGACCACTTTTCCGATGTATATCCATATACACCATCTTTCATATGTATATATCTTCTGTCAAAAACCTAAAAATAGGTAATGATGTTATATGTCTAAGTTACATATATAGATGCGTATATATATGATATTGAAATAATCAGGAAATAATAATGATGGCGGTGGTCCGGTCTCTTGGACGGCTTAATGGTGTTGGTGGGGTCTGATGGTGGAAAGGATTTGAGGATGGATAGATGTACAAATATAGATTATATATGATCAAATAGACATGGATGGATACAAACGCAGTACATACACATATAATGTACAGATGATAGATGTATGGATGGTGGAAAAAATAACTAGATGGATATAGATGATATTCTAATGTACAGATGCAAGTGGGAGATATAGAATATAGATGATAAGACTTTTTTATTGTTTATTTCTAAGATTAATCATGGATCTAGATGTATATATCAATGGGTTTTTTTAAATCCTAAAGATTTGATTTTTGTTTATTTTTCTGATCTGGGTTTTATGATGATGAGAGAGAGGCAAGTATGAATATATGAATATGAGAGAGAAGCACCGATAAAGAACATTTGAAGATTTAGTCAACCATGTATAAATAAAGTATGTTGGTAATACACATTAATATTCCAGTTTAATGGGCAATCATGTATAAAAGTAAAAGTACGTTAGTCATTCAGTGATTAAACCCTTCAAGAAAAGGAAAAGCTTATTTTCAATTCAATGGTTTGTATGGATGGTGAACATATATCAGCGTAGGTCATTGTAACTGAAATAAATTTCCCTGAAGCTTTGCCATATTTGTAACTGAAATAAATTTCCATTTTCACCTCTGAATTTTAAGTTACTATATATTGATTTTATGGTGTTAAAAGTTACAGAGTAGTTTTTATAAATTTGTTATTTAATTTAATAAAATGAGGTTTTAATATTAATGTAAACGAGGTTTTAATATTAATGTTAAATGATGATATGACACCAATAAACTGATATTACAATGTTGGGGTTAATGGTAAAAATATTTCAATTTGACAAGCTAATATATTGTTGATGTGGCATGAATACACGGAGTTTCAGTTGGTGGGATAAAGATGTCTAATAGTTTAACTCCGTGTAACTCAAAGGTATGTAATTCAAATTATGAGCCAATGACATTTAGTTAAGACATTGGCATTTGGTAAAAAAAAAAAAAAAATGCCCCACATACATATATCCTAAATTATTTTTAAAAGATAATAGATTAAGATTCATGTTATTAATAAAGATAAAATATATATATAAAGAAAAATAAAAGTAGTTTGTAACTTTTAAATGTCAGTTGTTTATTAAGATGTATGTATATGAGATCATGGGCCTATAGATTGATTGGTCCAAGCTTTTTAATATTACTTATTTCCTTTAAGGCTTAGTTTGTGGTTTGACGTTTGAGTCTATGGGAGCGGCAACTGGGCTCCTTTAAGCTATGTTGAGCTCAAGCTCGATTCGGCTCGATATTACAAGATAGTTGATAACTTGATATCTATGTTTAATGGGGTAAAAGAGAGAAAGAAATCAAGAAAATTTTCCGATAATAAAAATATTTGTACGTCTAGCATTTTTAGGGGAGAAGAAAAACATAGATGGTAACTGTAATTAAGAAGATAAAAGTAGTTAGTGAATATTTGTACGTCTAGCATTTTTAGGGGAGAAGAAAAACATAGATTGTAAGTTTGTAACTGTAATTTAGAAGATAAAAGTAATTAGTGATCGTATGAAAGTGATTCGAGATAGGTACACAATTAAAGCTGCAATGATAGGTGAAGAAGATCGAGTAACTTTGGGTAGGTGATGATGTGGTTATGTTGAATGTTAAAGGGATATAAAATAGTTGATCCTTTTTGGATATTGAAGGAAATTAAATCCAAAACTCATAAATCAATAACAGTTATGATTATAATTATTATGCAACACTTTTCATTTAAGTATGTTCGCTTTTTTAGTACTTCTTTGGTACCTTTCTTTGATGTAAAAAAAGTAACAGGCCACCATTCAATATCTTTTTTCTAATATTTCTGTTATACAAATATATTTGGATAATGACTAATTAGTATATCTAAAGATATGTCTAATAATAAGATAATGACATATGAAAAAATCAGGGACCAAGATTAGAAAAGAAAATTAGTGGAATGCACATGTCAAATTTTTAATGTTTTAGGTTGATTTTTAGACATATGAGTTACGTTGATTAATCATTTTTTAATATATTTTAAATCAATTTATGTTTCCAAGATAAATGTTTAAAAGAAATTTATAATATAACTAAAAGAGGGGGTTGGGGGTACACTTGGCACCTCTAATCCCCCTCCTTTAGCCTAATCCTCCCTCCTTATTAATCATCTAATTTTTTAATATTAATCTGAATTAATTAACATTTTTTGGTTTTTCATCACCAATTTACACTTTAACCCCAATGTATAATAATTAATTTACAATTTTTGGTTTCCCATCATCAATTTACACTTTAACCCAATTTAAAA
This sequence comes from Erigeron canadensis, assembly GCF_010389155.1. NCBI lineage: Eukaryota > Viridiplantae > Streptophyta > Magnoliopsida > Asterales > Asteraceae > Erigeron > Erigeron canadensis. The sequence goes on from NC_057765.1 coordinate 22,725,033, forward strand.
ATAATTAACTTACACTTTTTGATTTTTCATCACCAATTTACACTTTAAGCCAATTTAAAAATAATTAATTATACTTTTTGGTTTTCATCACCAATTCACACTTAAAATTAATTAATTTACACTTTTTAGTTTTTCATCACCAATTTACAATTTCACCCAATTTTAAAAATAATTAATTTACACTTTTCGGTTTTATTGTTAATCTATAATATAACTCATGGACGACAACAACAAAAAAGAAGCTACGATCAACTACAAAAAGAGTTTTCTTTTTATGTACTTTGCACATAATTAATCATTATTATTATTTTTTAACATTAAATTCTTATGTTATTGTTATTATTATTTATTTTAATTTAGTTTGTTGTCCATTATAGGTTCGTTATGGCTTCTTCTTCAACAACAAAAAATATGACCACATTAGTTCATCTTGAAGATCTTAAGCCAACACATGTTAACCTTCATTTACAACTCCGTGTTGTGCATGTGTGAACTGCTTCTGAGTGGAACAACTCTAAGAAAATCAACACGTCCAAATGGTATTTGTTGATGAATTGACATTTATTTTTCAAATTATATAGTTTACACTTTTAGAATACAAGAAACTATAAATTTTGTATTTAACTAAAGTTGGGAAAAAAAAAGGTAAACTTGAATCTGAAGTTAATTTTCATATGTTTTTTTTAGCTTTCGTATTGATTAAGTTGTGATATATGACTTAACTAATTTAAATACTATATATTAAATTTTGTATTTGTAACCTATATTAATTTTTTCCATGTTTTTGTTTTTGCTATTTACAGGGAACTACCATACATGGCTCGGTCAATGTTAAATGAGCGGAAAATTTTATAAGTATTTTAATCGATGGAGTGGCTATTCAGCTAGCAAATTTCTAAGTTGATTTCGGAATCTATTTAATATATTTAAATTCCAATTTTTTAGCTTTGATTAATATATTTTGAGACTACTGATCGTTGTTGTTGAACCGATCAAAAATATAAACTAAATACATATAACTAGTATGGGTAAGTCGAGTATCGTATCCTCAGGGAATCATGGGAAAGTGTTAAACAAGTTACAAAATTGATTAAACTAGACATGAATATAAAAACCAATTGATTGATTGTTTTGATTAAAACTGAAATTAATCATAAACTTAACAAAATAATTCAATTAAACAAAGTAGACCATTCTCATGCTCCCAAGTATGTTTTTAAATATGTAACCTAACTTATATTCGTTGGAAATCACATAGACATGATTCGTTATAACGTTTGGATTGAATGAAGTTAAGAACTAAAATATCGGTTGTGATGATTCACGATAACAAAAACCGGGGAATTTACACAACTAGATTTTCAATTCATTAAAATAGAATTACAAGTTCATGAGAGATTCTTTCAATAATCCATGATTAACAATAATTTAAAACCAAAAGATGAATGAATTTCATTCAAAGTCATAAACAAGTAATCATTCATTAAAATCCAAACAACATTAGATGCAAAACACAATTAAGAATTAAACATCTAATCCAACTTGAATATGAGAAAGGTTGAACATAAAAGTTTTACATAATTGTTCACATGAGAATGATTGATAGAAACCCTAGCCTATAATCTTCATAATTGATTCTTCAATTAAAGCTTGAATCTCCATGGAATTTGAATTGATGATGAAATTGGGGTGTGGAGAAGGTTAGAAACTGATTCTTGTGTGTGAAAATATATGAATGGTAACCTCCCAAAGTCGTGTGTGTATCAAATATAATCTGAAAATTGAATTAAAACCATAATTCTCAGATGCACTTTTTGGACTGGCGTAACCAACTCCAAAACTGGCGTAGCTTATGGTGGCTCAGAAAAGCATTTTTCCAGATTTGACTTTCTTTGACCCGTTCTTGATCCTTTTAACTACAAATCGCAACTTATGACCTGAAACACTTAAACAAACATAAACACATCCTAATTGTCTATTAATCTTCACAAAACATGTCACTTTCATATCTTAAAGTTAGACTAATTAGGCGTTTATCAACTACCCGTCCATTGGACGGGTCTGAACACTAGTTAACATATATATATATATATATAGAAAGCGAGTAATTGTTCATATTTCGTGTTTAAAATCTTAAATATTGACTTTTATATGGTATCTAACATTGTTGTAAAACTAGATATTTGAAGTTGATCAGTTTAAAAAGGTACTTAATCTTTAATTAGGACTAACTATATATCAAATCGAAACTGTTTACGTCTTACAATTTTTATATCTAGTGATAAATAGGATTAACTGTTTGATTGTTTTCTAGTACGTAAGTAGTCATAAATATGTCAAAGCATGAATTGTTGGCACACATAGCATAACCTTTGATGAATATTTATTTTCAGACAGCTAATTAAAAATATATTGAGTACGAACGAATAATTTGAAATTGAAAATGTTGGTACTTAATCTTTTGCATATGCTATTTCTTTGATTCTTTTTCTTAAAAACTATATTAAACATGTGCACTTTAAACATTACGAGAGAAAGGTATTCGCGTGTTGCAGCAGTGAAGGAGGTGATAGCGGGGTGGTGATGTAATGGCGGTGATGGGGTGACCTACCTGACGGGCTCCGCCATCAGATTTAAAAATTCATCAAAAGTTTATCGAATGACATTTGTAATGAAAAATCGTGAAATTTTAAGAATACCCATATAATTTTTATAATTTATAGATGTACGGCTTTTAAGATAAAAGATTTTGAATAAATTAGAGGAATAAAATTATTTATGGAGAAGATAGAAAAAAATGAGTGGTTGAGATTTGAGCAGAGAGAAAGACTATTATAACTATTTTAGGTAAATATAGAATAGATAACAAGACATTTTGAGGAAGTAAATGTTGAAACTTAAAATTTAGAGAGAAACTATTTGCTTTATAATATAGTATAAATATCTGAAATACTTATAATATCTTTACAATACCCTACCCTTAACTTTTGCATTAAGTACATCACTTTTTTTTTAAATCAATAACATACAATACTCGTTTTGTTTAAGGGAAAAGGTTAGGTAAAACATGCAGTACCTATCTTAGGTAAAGCATGGAGGATTATGTAAATTTTAAGGGGAGGTTATGTAAAATTCAGAGGGGGCTATGTATGTTTATTAAATTCAAAAGTTTAATTTGTAACTTTTTTTAAAATGACAGAGCTTAGATAAAGTCTGTAGTACGGATCATTTCTTCTTTATTTAAAATTAAATTAGAAGTTAAAACTAACCTAATAAGGATCGAGTATGTTATATTGAAACTTTGTAAATGCATAAATATTTGACATCTACAATTTGAATCCAATTTCTTACTTTAACCTATTGTTTTTAACAATTGATTATGCTATATACGATCAGCCAAATTAGTCAAAAGTATTTTTGGTTTTGTCTAAGACAATAAGTTTAATCTTAAAGAATGACAAGTCATGTAGTATTTTTTTTTAATACTTATAATGCTTCATGGTCAACATTTTATTATTTCGGTTACATGTAAGATTTCAGCTTTATTCAGTGTCCCGATTAAATATTTAAAAAAAACATGTTATATACTTTGAATCAGTAAAAGGGTATATATGCCATTTTAGTTGTTTTCACTGTGACTGCAATAAGTTATATGGGTGTATTGTATGAATATATATCATTAAGACATCATTGCCCTTTCCATATCATGGGCCCAGCCCAGTGCTCGATGTTGTCTTTCCTATGAATATGGGCCCCACCTTTTTCTGGAAGTAGTTGGGTGTTTGTATCCACCTTCATTTACTTCGGATTCTAACGTGGCCATATAACAACCCTAAGATCACACCTAATCACTCTTAGACGTTAGATCATTCCTCTTTTAAAATTTTGAAGAGCACAGCGCGTGGTTTAAACGTCAAGTTGAAGCGTGTAGGTTTCAAGTGAATTTGGTTATTTTCGGGCTATAAAAACGGGCGGGCGTCATTCCCGGATCCCCCGCTCCCGCTGACATACCCGAAATTACCGGGTTACCCCCGGGTAAAACAAAACAAACATTCCATTTCCTATAAATTATTTGTTTCAAATAGAATAAACACTTTTAAATATAATAAAGACACATAAATTGTACGAGTAATGATTTTAAATTTAAATTTTATATCTGCGCTTTTAGCCCTTTATCTAGAAGGCATTATAACAATTTAATCCATCATATATAGTATGTATAGTGGTTTTTTTTTAACCTTCGAATGTTTAGAGTGTGTTCGTCTCACTTATTGGCCCCTACGTCTTTCAGACAGGATGTCATTCGAATTTTCAGAGTACTACAAAGGAAGAAAAACTTTTTATTAATCTGCAAAACGACACTGCAATTAATAAAAATAAATCTTGCCCCTCACGATTCGAACCTAAGTTTCCCCAGGCCCAAAACTTTCATAGGAGGATTGAGATATCACTGAGATTTGTTGTGTTAGTTGAACAAATATTAGTATTAATAAATTTTAACAAAATATATTGATGTTATTTTTTTTTTAAAATAAAAATAATTGTAAATTAGATATGCTTTTTGATGATCTCAGTGAGCTTGTTTTACGCTGCTTTAAAAATTAATTTTTAGAATTTATGTCAAAAACAGACAAGTAAATTATAATAAATAGTGCCATATATATTGCAAACAGAATAGTTTGAATAATGTTGCATATATGTTGCACTAAATACATGCATTATATATGGTTTGCCCAACATGCAGTAGTACTTCAATGATTTAATGCATATATTGTTGATCTACTAATTTAACGCAAAACTTAATAATTTAGGATTTAAATTTTATTTCAAAAATAGTGTGATCCTAGCTACTATACCTCTAACATTGTTTTTATGCACATATAATCTTCAAAGTTGAGCCATAGCTAATTAGCTTTCATAGAATCCTAAAAAAGATCTACATTATGACCTAGGTAAAGTTGACAAGTTATGTTGATTTTATAACTATTATCAAATTAAATCACAAAGCACGCAACGGAAGACAAGATCTATGTAGTTTAACTAATTAACCAAGATAGAAAACGTGTACCTTAAATTGGAGAGAATAAAGCAAGAAACATTTATATGAAGGTTTGAATTAAACCTCTCTATGATTGCACACACAACGTTGAAATGTATGTATGCTAGTACTTGATCACGAACCGAACAACCCTTTGTTACTAGCTCTTTAATTCGACCCAAACAAAAACCCCCAAACCCTTTTTCTTGTTGATGTCGATCGAACCAAAGAAGAAAGAAAGAAGAAGAGATTTTTAGGGTTTTAGAAAACCTAATGAATTGTGTGTGTAGAAAACAATTAGGTTAGGTCTCTATATATAGTGTTTAGGAAACTTGATGACCAAGTTTAGGGTTTTGAAACCCTTGGTCAACCGTTCCCCTCCCCCCTCCCCCTAGAACATTCTAGAGGGGTTTTCCTAATTATTTCCTAATTCCAACTATTCTTCGTTAAGTCCGTTTAGTTAAGTACCATTAACTATTAACTCTTTTAACGGACCTTCGTTAGTTTTTCGTGATCAAATTAATTAATAAATTACATTTAATTTATTAATTAATTATAGTTACATTCACGTTGAGGTGTGACCCCGTAGGCTTAAATACTTTCCGGACATACGTTCATTTTACGTGATCATATTCTAACAGCTCCCACTTGAGCTCGTAATGAATGAAGGTAATAACATTGGTTAGCGACACGCCAATGCTCATGAAAAAATTTAAGTATAGTTTCTTAAAGCATGTTTAAACGGTTAAGGCATTTATTATCCCTGTGTTCAGATACCTTGTTAAATATGAATATGGATCAAGGTCATTTCATAATTTAACGATTATGTTTCTCATTCAATAACTAATTAATGATTACCGAATATAATCGAGAACCATCTGGATTTATTTGGGCACGGCCATGCAAACATCTTAATTAGTCAAATGAGGGCGCCAATGGTATTATGCTTCAACTTTTAATTTGAAGGAACAAATCCTGTATTGACTACACGTGTCAGTCATCATACTTCACGACACTTTCTGAAAATAGCCCTTTATGTACCCCTTATTCAGGTGAGTTAGAACTACATCTAGTAAGTGCGATTCATACATGTTGACCTACTTGCATCTCAAGTCAAAGGATCAATAAAAGTAACCATTTATGAATTTCACTTAATGACGACGATCCATAAAGCAATAATTCGTTAGTGGGGTAGTCCGATATGCATCCGCTATGAATACCATATGAGTTTGGTGGGAACCATCCATTACATATTCCAAGAATATAACCAATCACTCACATTTGTCTTAGTTCAATTATATTCCCATATAATTAATCGACAATGGACAATTTAGAATATTTAATAATATATATAAAATATTAAATAAAATATTCAAGGATTAAACATACAAATATATGACACAATTTAATATTGAATGAAATCAAACATATCAAGTACTTTATTTCATTATGGAAAATATAAATTGTTTAACATCCCTTATCCAAATACCGAACAACAGATTTACATGAAATAACTAGCTAATTTAAGTCCTATGCCCTCGGCATGCCTTTCAAGCTTGGGCCTAGACAAAGCTTTTGTGAAAGGATCAGCTAAGTTAAAATCTGTGTGAACTTTGAGTAATTTGATTTCCCCTAGTTCGATCTGCTCACGAACATAGTGATATCGTCTAGCATAATGTCTGGCACCTTTCTGAACTCCGGGTTCGTTGGCAATGATTAATGCACCAGTATTATCACTAGTACAAATCAGTGGGTAAGTCATTTGAGGGGATCACGTTTAGCCCGCTAATGAACTTCCTTATCCAGACGGCTTCCGTTGCGGCTTCAGAGGCGGCAATGTACTCAGACTCTATTGCAGACATGGCAACTGTGGTTTGCTTCTTGCTTTTCCAGTCCACAGCTCCTCCATTAAGAACGAAGACGAATCCTGATTGAGACTTCATGTCATCTTTATCAGTTTGAAATCCAGCATCACAGTATCCAGTCACTTTGAGCTCTAAATCTGGATTTCCTCCATACACCTAAAATATATCTTTAGTAGCTCGTAGGTACTTCAGAATATTTTTAACAGCAATCCAATGGCTTTCACCAGGATTCTGTTGATATCGGCTTACGATGTTTTGCGCGAACACCACTTCAGGTCTAGTGCATCTAACCGCATACATAATAGATCCCACAACCGAAGCATAAGGAATTCTACTCATACGCCCCACCTCACTAGGTGTAGTAGCACCTTGTTTGATAGATAAATTAAGTCCTTCTTACAAAGGTATAGACCCACGCTTAGAGTTCTCCATCTTGAATCGCTTCAAGATCTTATCAATATAAGCACTTTGACTTAGTCCAATTAATCACCTTGATCTATCTCAGTAGATCTTGATTCCAAGAATAAATGCCGCTTCTCCTAAATCTTTCATAGCAAAACACTTTCCAATATGGGATTTAACATCTTGCAATATTGGAATGTATTTTCCTATGATTAATATGTCATCGACATATAAGACAAGGAAAGTAACATTACTCCTACTAGCTTTGCGATATACACATGGCTCATCGGGATTTTGAACAAAACCAAACTTTTTGATTTCTTCATCAAACCGTTTATTCCAACTTCTTGATGCTTGCTTTAGTCCATAAATGGACCTTTGAAGCTTACATACTTTGTTGGGATGTTTTGGATCAATAAAACCTTCCGGTTGATCCATATAGACTTCTTCATCCAAGTAACCATTTAAGAAGGCAGTCTTAACATCCATTTGCCATATCTCAAAGTCATAGTACGCTGCTATGGCTAAGAGAATCCTAATAGCTCTAATGTCCGCGACTGGAGAAAAGGTTTCATCATAATCAACACCGTATAACCTTTCGCCACGAGACGAGCTTTATAGGTGTGTACATTTCCATCCATGTCCGTCTTCTTTTTGAAGATCCACTTACACCCAATAGTTTGAGCATTTTGTGGAAGATCAACCAAGCTCCAGACTTGATTGTCTTTCATGGATTTCATTTCCACCTTCGTAGCTTCAAGCCATTTGTCAGATTTCGGATCTGATAATGCAGCTTTGAAATTCGGAAGCTCATTGAGATCTCCAACAACATCTTCTTCTACCATCAGACATAGTCTTTCGGTAGGACGTCTTGTCCTTTCGGACCTACGAAGTGGAATTGCTTCATTATCATCGACTTGAGGTTCATCACTTTGAACATTTCCCCTCCCCCCCCAAGTTGATGATTGCTAGTATCTTTAGAAGGTGACACATCTTCTTCTTGAATCTCATCAAGTTCTCCAACCCTCCCACTGTTCTCTTGAACTAATTTCTTTTCAAAGAATTCAGCATATCGAGCAACACAAACAGTGTTTTTGGCGGGATCATAGAAGTCGTAACCCATCGTTTCCTTAGGGTATCCGACAAAGACGCACTTAGTAGTTATGGGTTCAAGTTTGTCAGGCGTATCGCGCTTCACAAGTGCCTCACATCTCCAGACTCTTAAGTAAGACAAATTAGGGACATCTCCATGCCATAATTCGTACGGTGTCTTGTCAATCTTCTTGGTTGGAACCATATTGAGAATGCGTACAACAGTCTCTAGAGCATAATCCCAAAACGAAAATGGGAGAGTTGTACGGGTCATCATTGATCTTACCATGTCTAGCAAGGATCGATTTCTCCTTTCAGACACTCCATTATGCTGAGGAGTATATGGAGGAGTAAGCTGTTGGACAATTCCACATGCTTTTAGATAATCCTTAAACTCTTGGCTTAAGTATTCACCACCTCGATCCGAACGAAGAATCTTGATGGTTTTACCGAGTTGATTTTCTACTTCATTTTTAAACTCTTTGAATGTTTCAAAGACTTCATGTTTATGTTTAAGCAAGTAAACATAACCATAACGACTGAAATCATCCGTAAAAGTTATGAAGTAGCTAGCTCCTTTCCTTTACACATGTCTAAATGGGCCACAGACATTGGTATGAATGAGTCCAAGAAGATCTTTGGCCCTTTCTGGCGAATGCTTAAAGGGTTTTCGTGTCATCTTGCGAGAAACACATGACTCACATTTATCAAATGATTCATCATTTAATTTTAAGATCCCTTCACGTTGAAGTCTTTCAATGCGATTTTTGCCAATGTGTGCAAGACGACAGTGCCAAAAATAAGTAGAGTCCAAGTCCGTTTTGGCTCTTTTGCTAACATTATATATTGAATTATTTGAAACACAATCACGCATATCAATTTCATAAATACCATCATAAGCAATAACATCAAAATAATGAACATTATTTTTAGAAACTGAAATACCAATATCATTAAAAACATTAATGAATCCGTTGTCTTTCAACAAAGAAACTGAAATAACACCTCTAGTAATAGAAGGTGCATAATGACAATTGTCTAGAACAATAATTAAACCGGAAGGAAGAACTAAATGAAATTCTCCAATTGCTTCAACAGGTGCTGGTAGACCATTGCCCACTATCAACTGCAAAGCTCCGGGCTTCAGTTTCCTCCTTTTCCTAAGCCCCTGTAATTCATTACAGATATGAGTTCCACAGCCAGTGTCATAAACCCACGATTTACGTTTAGTTAAGGAAAATAACTCAATGGTTAAGATACATGAAGTACTAGCGCCGCTAGTATTCTTTTTCTTCACATTCAACTCGACAAGATACTTAGGACAGTTCCTCTTCTAGTGCCCGACTTCATTACAATGATGACAACTCTGGTCTTTAGCCGAATGCTCTTTCTTAGCCGGAGGAGTCTTCTTTGGCTTGGAAGGATTTGCAACTTGCTTACCCTTGCCTTTACCATCAGACTTTCCTTTAGCTTGGTGCGATCTTTTAGCTTTCTGGATTCGACCCCCTTTGATCATAAGAACATTTGAGTCATTGGCCTTCTTTGGAATCGTTTTCTCAAATTCATTGAGCATAGCATGGAGTTCATTAACAGTCTTTTTCATAGAGTGCATGTTATAGTTTTGCACAAAACTCTCAAATTCCTTAGGAAGAGATTTGAGAATCATGCCAACTTTAAGATCTTTATGATAAGCATACTCTATTGATTCCATTTTGTCAAAAATGCTCTTCATCTTGAGCACATGACTGCTAACCGACTTTCCAGATTCAAGTTTCATATCATGGAGTTCTACGACATTGTCGAAAAGTTCCACCCCGGCTTGTTTCTCATATAAAGACTTTAGCTCTCTGATCATATCATATGGAGTGTAAAGTTCGAATTGTTTTTGCAGCTCGGGAGACATGCTCGCAAGCATTAAACAACAACCTTCATTAAATCTAGTGTACTGAACTCTATAGTCAGCTTTTTCAGCTGCTATAGCAGTAGCAGCCGGTTCATTAGGCCATTGTCTTTCAATGACATCCATGTGTTCCTTAACTCGCAGAACAATTCGTAGTTGACGATACCAGTCATTGAAATTCGATCCATTAAGCTTTTCTCTTTCAAACATTTGCCAAAAAGCATTGGTGTTTGCGGAGGGATTCATTGCCATCTACAAAACAGATTAAGTTCAAAAATCAGTATTTTCGATAATAAGTCCTTAAGAAATTAATTATCCAATGTTTATAAAATAAACAATTAATTTCATTAAGGCCAGGATCCAATTGACATGCAACCATTTCATCAGTTGATCTGCTAAAAATAATTGCACTCAAAAGGTAAGTGACGAACAATAATTGCATTACAAGTGCAATTCCTAGAAAGTATGGGGCCTACGTAAGACACTCGATTCATCAAGTGATCTTTTGTAGTCATGTTTTGTCCCATCTTTTGCCACGGGTCAAGGTCTCACCGCTTAACTCGCTTTAAGTCGTCCAACTAAGAACGTGCAAAATTGACCACCACTGTGTACCAGTGAATGGTTTCGCCATGCAATCGCCATTTCACCACTGTGTACCAGTGAGTAAAATAACGATCCCAAAATTGGATGACAAATGACTTAAGTTTATTCGGTCATTCAATTTGATATGTGATCAAAAAGTTATGTTTCGAAGATTCATGCATATCTTCTAAACATAATATTTAATAAAATCATTTGTATAGTCTTAACAACACAAGAGAGCTCGGTAGCTCCATTTGAACGCACAAAGAGCGCAAGGGCAAAGGTTTGCGATGAACGCAATTAAAAAACCGCCCTTTTAGAAGGCTAACGCACTCCGACTTATACTTCTCTTAGAGTTTGTTCAAATGGGTGAGCCGGTGTATCTCAAGTTTGTAAGACTCCAATTTTATTAAAAAATCTCTATTTCGATATTGCTTAGTCAAGTTTATATTTTCTTAAAAACAATTTTACATCACAATTTATATCACAATAAATATGCAAAATCATAAACTATTAACTATTAAGCATGCAACGAGTTATGGTAGGCCACCTAAATATATCACTATGGTTTAATTATGTCTAAATAGGCTCCCCCTTCAAAGAAGAGGACCACATACATCAAGTCGCCTTGATTGCGTAAGCCTTAAGCATATACAAATCAAACAATTATCACATAAGCACATAGTTGCTCACTGGAAATTCCAGTAGCTTCACAACCTGTTTAGACCTGTTTCTGGTCCGATTCAGACTTCGACCAGAACTACAAAGTTTTAGCCCTATTTGTTGAGCATCTCCAGTTCAAAGCACGATCTCTAACTCATTACGGATTAAAAGATATGAATTTTTTAGTAAACAGTCGCAAAACAGAAAATTTACACGAAAAATTCACATAGTCACACAATTAATTATCCAATTATCTAGCATAATTAACCCTAATGATCCAAGATTTCATATCAATATATTTAGGTAAGAATCATGAATGATTTGTATGAAAAATTCATGATTTTTATTTCTTTTTAACAATTAAAAATAAAGGTACACACATAAACACATGTAATTTATCACATAAACATGCAATTAATCAAAACTTAGATTAGGAACCCTAAAAAACAAATTTTTTGTATTTTTCTGGAAATTCGAACCATATATATATATATATATTTAAATAAAACCTTTTTTTAATTTAAATAATGTAATTAAATTACAAAATCAATTTAACTATATATATATATATTCGAAATTTTTAAAAATCAAGAACCCTAACCCCCCTTCAAGTTTTGATTTATTGGTAATCAAAAAACATACATAGTAGGCTCGTGATACCACTGTTGGTTTTATAACTATTATCAAATCGAATCATAAAGCACGCAACGGAAGACAAGATCTATGTAGTTTAATTAATTAACTAAGATAGAAAACGTGTACCTTAAATTGGAGAGAATAAAGCAAGAAACCTTTATATGAAGGTTTGAATTAAACCTCTCTACGATTGCACATACAACGTTGGAATGTATGTATGCTAGTACTTGATCACGAACCGAACAACCCTTTGTTACTAGCTCTTTAATTCGACCCAAACAAAAACCCCACCCTTTTTCTTGTTGATGTCGATCGAACCAAAGAAGAGAGAAAGAAGAAGAGATTTTTAGGGTTTTAGAAAACCTAATGAATTGTGTGTGTAGAAAACAATTAGGTTAGGTCTCTGTATATAGTGTTTAGGAGACTTGATGACCAAGTTTAGGGTTTTGAAACCCTTGGTCGACCGTTCCCCCCTAGAACATTCTAGAGGGGTTTTCCTAATTATTTCCTAATTCCAACTCTTCTTCGTTAAGTCCGTTAGTTAAGTACCGTTAACTATTAACTCTTTTAACGGACCTCCGTTAGTTTTTCATGATCAAATTAATTAATAAATTACATTTATAGTTACATTCATGTTGAGGTGTGACCCGGTAGGCTTAAATACTTTCTGGACATATGTTCATTTTACGTGATCATATTCTAACAAGTTATCCATTGAAGTATCAATATTACTACTGAATACATATATTATTTTTTCACAAACAAACATTTGTGGAATTAACAAGTTAATAGATTTATATTTCCTTTTCAATTTGATTGTTTTTCTAACTATAGACGAGCAAATTAACTTACTTATCTGAATAAGTAATCTATGTGCTCATCATGATAAGAAAACTATAGGGTTTTGTCAGTGACAACCCTTAGAGTTGTCAATAAAAACTAATTTGGTGCATTAAAATTTGTATCTTGCTGTTTGGAAATCAGGAGACGGTTTTTAATATATAATGTATAAGTTTTTACACATGTAATAAGTGTTAGTGACAACCATTATCATTTTCCAAAACTATATATATCATTAATTTTACTAGGCTATCAGTAATAGGTAAATTGTATTTTATAGATAGAAGGTTGATTTCCTTATATATCTAAACTAATAATTTTGTGTGTGTTTGTGATTTAAGGGTATAGTTTTAAAAGTTTTTATATATAAAGATGTTTATTATCTAACTTGTTAGAAATTGCTTTTATAAGAATTTGTTTTTTAGTTACTGGATTTGATTTTTTGAGATTTCGTTATATTTATAATTTATTGTTATAGCGTTAATCACTATATATAAATGATTTTGTTTATATACTTGGGATCAAAGGGATTTTTATCTCGGCTTTAGATACCTTATTGGTGGATATCCACCAGAGTTCAAAATGTCACTGTTAGGCCGAAAATCGATCAAGTGTAATTTGTTCAGAAATACCTAAAGTTCAGAGAAAATACTTGTACAGAAATTCTGAGGACCCTCTTAGAATTAGTTCTCTGAAGCTTCACTTCAGATCGAGATCAGCCCAAACTGAAGACATTTATTCTGAAGTCGAAGACTGAAGAAGAGAATCTTCTGAGAAGCAGATTCTGAGTAGATTCTATCTGATTGAAGATCTAAAGCTGCTCAGTGTAAAGTACTTACCCCACTTTGCACTGATTACTAAGAAAGCCTTTTTACTTTACCAAGCTTTATCCAGTCAATAACATTGTTTCTAGAAAGCTTTTTGGTTAAGTCAAACGGTTGGGAATAAAGTGTGAATTGTCACATCAAATGACTTTCACACTTAACCTTAAAACACACTGTAACATCCTAAACTTTTCTATCATTGCTTTGACTTTGACCGTTAGTTGACTTTGACACCGCTAGTTGCTTAAATGCCTAAGTAATTAACTATTGATGTTTGAATGATAAATGTAATACTTGAACTAGTTACTAATGGTCATAAGATGTTATTATAGTTGTCGAATACTAATTAAGGTGCTCCATTGGTCATTTGAGTTCCCGGATCGTTAGTTTGAGCCTTAACGGTCGTTAGATTTAAGTTAAGGGCACTTTGGTAATTGTGAAAGGGAGTGGACGGTTTTGAGGGGGATTAGGCAGCCCTAATCCCTAAATTTTTTCAGAATTAAGTGTGTGTAATTGAAGGTGTGCCTCCCTTTGTCTTCCTTGCTCAATTCTTTTGATTTCAGGTTGAATCCGAGTGATTAAACGCTTGTAGATCGAATCTCTAATCATCTTTAAGGTAAGTATGGTAATCCCCTACTGGTTTTTGGTTATATTCATCTATTCAATTCGTTCATATATGGTCTTGATCAACTGAATATGTTTTATTGATAGAATCGGTGATTACAGGTCGTTCAGTAACCCTTATTTCGATCAATTGAGGTTTTTTGATTTCCTACAGGTATAAACGTGATGTTGATGATATTTTGATGACATTATGTATTTCATATGAGTGTCACATTTGGTCTTAAGGTTTGATTTGGATTCGATTGCGTTTGTGAGTCGATTTAGGTCATTCGGGTGTCAAATTGATTGTAAAATGAATATAATGGTTTCATGAATCAATTTATGATTTCATAAGGATAACTAAGTCATAATTTGGTGTATATGAACTGTAGAGGTCATGGTATATATGTGATGGTCGAAATTGCTTACAAAACTAAGGGTTTACTAGATTTGAAAATTTAGTAATATTGCAAAAATCATATCTCTTTCAATTAAAAATGAATCTTATATTTTTGAAAATTTCTATGTGTCCCCTTGAATCGATATGAACAAAGTTTCTGGTGATTTTGTCCATAGATGTCCGAAAAGTGTCGATTTCCAAACTTTATTAGAGAACTTCAAGATACAAACTTTATATTTATGGAAAGGTCTTTGAATTCTCTACATTTCATAAGAACTAAGGTTTGACTCATTTGGTCGTCTAGAGGTCGAAAAGTCGCCTGCAAATGAAGGGTGTGATTCTGGAAATTGAACTCGACAAGACCACTAGTGCGCTCGACAAGATCGTGGTCAGGTCTCACCTTTGATGCATTCTGGAGCTTGAAATAGACGAGACCACCCCTGGGCTCGACAAGATCAGCCTAAAGAAAGTTTCTAAGCGTGTTTAAGTGTCTAGTTGACTTATATTTCCATCCTTCTTTTATCATAGGTTTTTGGGAACACTTGTCAAGCACGGTAAACACATTTGTGATTGTTGAGTACTCCATTGAGGTAAGATAACATTTTTTTATCACATGAGGGACAACAAAACATAGTTTTCATAAGTTAACTTCTCCTAAATGAATGTTTGTATATTTTTATGTATTCGGGAATGATTGAGAGGTTACTATGGGATTGATATGGTTACCATTGATGATGAATGGTAATCTTATGCATGCTATGATGAAATGAAACATGTATGATGATATGATGGAATGAAGTATGTGATAATATGAAATGTTTATGAATGCAAGGATAAGATGATATGATACGATAAGATGTTATGTTACTATAAAGATATGATGCTAATATAACATGACGATATTATGTTACTATGGTATAACACTATGATGTTATTTTGAAATAACAATATGATGTTATGAATGATACGTTGATATGAATATAAAAATGTGATGACGATATGATGATGTATGTATGTCATATGCTTTCTTGCATGGCTTGAACATCTAATCACTAGACTTTTATAAGTTTGCCATGACACGTGCACGATTAAGGACCCTAAAGTAAAGAAAGATGTATGTGATTAGTTTAGGTGAAAGTGTAGCCTAAGCTAATATAAAGTAAAGAAATATATATATGATTAGTTTAGGTTAAAGTGTAGCCTAAGCTAATATAATAATTAAAGAAGTCTCGAGCATAAGTAAAGTTGTGTTAAGCTTAACCCATGCTAGTTCTTCGGAGCTAGTGTGTACGTGGTCACGTGGTGTGGGAATCTAGATATCTCCCCGTGGCATAATTATGTTTGAGTGTATCCGGACTGAGTAACTAACCACGTACTACATGCGCAAAGTTCAAATAGTATACTCAGTTGGATTGACTTTGTCTTTCTTCAACGACGACGATGAACCACCGTAAGGTTTACCCATCAATTCGGGTGTGAGGATCCCATCTAAGGTCTTATGGCCGCCTACACACAACCCCACATCTATAAGTATGTGTGGCTAATGTCACATAACCAACGTCTAGGCAAAAGAAAAGTAAAGAAATAAAGAAAGTAAAGAAAGAAAGTAAAAGAAAGACGAAAAGTAAAGCTTTATGAGGTTAGGCACAATTAGGATTTTGATGGATCCTAATGTAATAATATATGCATGTTACTATAATGATGATGATATGCTAAAGTATGTTGTGAAAGACACCATAGTAATGTGGTGATCTTAAAGTGTTGTAATGGTTATGTGATATTAACAACTATGAAATGTTTTTGTTAATATAAAATGAATTGACAATGTTTTTATAACTCATGTTATCTTAATTAGCTTTTAAAGCTAACACTTGCTCTTTTGAAAAACGTTGTTCCCTTAGGTTAAGCAGGTTGAGCTAGTGAAAGACTTAGCTTGGTGAGGCGGATAGTTGCTATGAAGAAGACATTTAGTTTCCCCGCCTAGTCAATTATGTTAGCCTTAATGATGATTGACTACTTTTAATATGACTTATGTATTGTTTATGTTGGCATTTATGTTGGTGCCAAATCTGGATTATCTTATACTATTTTAATGATATGTATGTTGTAACACCACTTTTATAAATGAACTATCCGTTAAAGGTTAGTTGTGTTTTAATGATTCTGTTTTCCGCATTTCTAAACGCCGTTAGGCTAAAATTTTTGAAAATCCAAATTTTAAAATCACGGGTGTTACACACACGATTTAAGGAATATTGTTTATTTCCTTAAATGTTTCCTAGCCATGTATTGTACGGCCAAGTCCACGTCATCATGGACTTTGCCTATAAATACAAGGCTTCTCATAACTTGCAAAATGCTTGGAACTTTGGCATTGCAACTTGTGAGATATACTCTAAGTAATTCTTACGAGTATTTCCTAGTTGATAAATCATTTGTATTTCAAGGTTGTTTAAATATTTTCACAAGTGTGATTATCTTTGTTCCGCAACAACCTTTGTATTTTATTTATATCAATGAATAAAATACATTGATAAAATACATTGTGACTCTTTGCCTAATACTTGATTATACATATTATTTATATAGTTTCAAGCACTTGTTTCTCGTATTTACTTTGTGTTCATATCCATATCTGGATCATAATTCTGAACTAGTCTTTATTCAGATCAGAATTACTTGCTAGTCGGGTTACTTGATATACTTGTATTATCTTGTTATATTCGACTAACATATTGTGTAGGGACTCACACTCACTTTCTACAATTTATAGAAATGGATTACGGGAAATGGGGTTGGGAGTTTCATCCCAAGCAGGGACGGAACCAGAACTTATTTTGTAAGGGTGCAAATTTAAAAGTCTCTTGTTATATTTATTAGAGTCATTTTTGAAGGAAAATTTAAAAAAATAAATAAAATTGACCCTCACATGAGAATTAGAAAATATAGACTCTTAAAATAATTTCGTGTGAGTACAAGTTATGGGAACTTGAACATTGATCTTTGTAATTTTGGCAAATGTGCAGAAGGAGGGGTTGCATTATATTAAATAACACAAAATAAGTTTATCGAAATCAATGATATGCAATTTAGTCTCTACATAAATTTTTACCTAACTATTGTGATTACTATTATATAATAATTAGAAAATAAAATATCATTTTTACATACAGCTATATTATTTATCAATGTATGATACATTAACTCAAACAAATAAAACACTTTTTTCAACTTCTATTTTTAAACTCTATTAAAAATCAACACTTTTTTCAACTTCTCTTTTTAAACTCTATTAAAAATCAAAATAACTCAAGATTTTTACTTTATCAATAGAGGATTTTATCTCAAAACTAATGCTTCTAACATAAGTAATATACTTCCAAAGAAGATGCGTATAACAACGATGGTGACATTTGTATGTATTTCTGTTTATTTATATTTTTAAGAACAAAATTACAAATATATCTTTAAAAAATTACATTGTACCAAAATTGGAATGGGGGCAGTTGTCCACACTGTCCCCATTGTGGAGCTGTCCCTGATTCCAAACATGCGTGATTCAAGCTATGCGTACTCACTAACATGTTGTTAAATAAATAAATAGATTAACAAAATAACTAAAAAAAATTTAAGGAGAGTGAGTATCACGTCCATCCTTTTAGGGTGCAAGTGGGAGAGAACATAAAATTTGATGATGAGTTTTACTTAGGGGTGTCACTCCAACCCTAGCTAACTCTCAAAACTCTATCTATATATCAATTGCCTCTGGCCTAAGGTTTTCAATATCATATCATACTTTCCATCCCACATCAAATCTCCCTCTCTCTCTAGCTATACATCTACATATACATACATACACATATTGTATATATGTGTGTCTTAGTGTTTGAAGGGAGACGTACGAGAGGAAAGAAATAATTAAAGAGTACATGGATGGATGGATCAAGACAAGTAGTGGTTTGTGAGGGATGTTGGCTGGCTCGGTGCATTTACCTTTTCTTATTACCTTAATTAATTTGCGTATGTATAAAAGGGTGATGGCATCGGACCAGGCTTCATTCCTTTCAAACCCTTTTGTAATCATCATTTTTTCTCATTGCTCTGTGAACCCAAAGGTATTTATTGAAATCCTGAATGGCTGAATCACAAGGTAGGTATTATATATGGTTTTGGTTATTATAGTGAGTTAGTTTTATGTATTAAGTGACTGAATGTATAAATAATGTTTGTATGTATTAAGTAAAAAATAGTTAATTGACGGTAATTTTTGTTTATTAAACTAAAAAAAAAAAAAAAAATTGACTGAATACATTAAAGCTCTCAATTATTAAGTCCATTAAGTAAAAAAGGAACAGGACCTTACACTGAAATAGCTAGAAAACAAACCAGCAACTAGCTGTGCCGTTAAATTTTTTTTTTTCAGAGTAAACTCAAGAAGTTGAATTAATGTCTCAAAAAATAATAATTGTGTTAGCACGCGTACCGCGGATGGTTATCTTTAGGTATTATGATCTTTATGTTGATTCGTTGAATGTCACAAAATCTTAATGTTATATATATATATACAAGAAAGATGGTTATGTGTATCTATGGATCTCTGTTAATTAGTTTCTGTTTATTAGGTATCTTGTGTTGAACATGTTGAGTTTTTGGATCTCAAAATTCGAATATAGGAAAAGGAAATTACTAGTATAGTGCTTAATAAATGGATATAGAGTAGTTGCATGATACATTAATGATTAAAGAGTACAAATTGCATGATGCATGTAAACCCTGAACTATGATACAAAGGTCAAAGTAATCATTTCCCAATCAACAACAGTTTTTCTACATTTTCATTAATTAATTATTTAATATTGATATTAGTTTTCATGAATAATTCTTATACATTTTTACAGCTAGTGGAATTAAAACCAAATTTTTGTAAACGTGGTTTAACTAATTTATATCTATAATCCCTTATAAAGCATATTGAATTAAAAAATTAAAGGCGTGTTTAGTTGGAGAAATATGTTTTTAAGTTTTCCATTTCTAGTTTTCTAGAAAATGAAAAGGTTTTTCATTTTTAAAAAACCCTTGGAAATTTTGAAAACGCGTTCAAAATAAAAGATGGAGTTTTCATTTTTCCATTTTAGAAAACTAGAAAACATATTCAAATTCACTTGTTTTCTAATTTTAGGTTTAGAAAATAGAAAAGTGAAAACAAAAACTGAAAATGGAAAACAAGGGAGTTTTCTTGAACTAAACGCACCTTAAGCATTTTTTCATTATTTCCAAAATGACCTTAATTACTTTTTAACACTTTTCATATTTTTTTTCCTAATAGAATGCATGATGTACCATACATCATAGCTACATTACATCAATAAATTCTACTATTCACTGACGCCGCCGCCGCCACCGCCGCTCACCACCACCACCCGTTCCCGCCGTCGCCATTACATCATCAATACCGTCGCAATGCATGGGTACAATTCTCTCGTTTATACAAAATCCAAGTATATATATAGTTTTATTTCAAATGACTAACTTTCTTAATGATTTAACATCATTTGTCATATTATATTCTTGATTTGAATGTAATCAAAATAAATCTTCAAATATAATAATTTCAAACACTCAATCAAACTCCACTTAATAGATT
Source organism: Erigeron canadensis (assembly GCF_010389155.1). NCBI lineage: Eukaryota > Viridiplantae > Streptophyta > Magnoliopsida > Asterales > Asteraceae > Erigeron > Erigeron canadensis. Next base: position 22,745,522 of record NC_057765.1, read on the forward strand.
TTTCTAGAATAAAAACCTAGCTAGCTAGATCCATTAGCTTAATTGTATAAATTTGTAAAAATAATGAGCACCTCTTTATTCAATTCTTATAAGGGAGACATAAGGAACTTGTGACAAACACTTATGTTCATGGATATGAGTTGCAACAATATGTTGACAATGAGCTAGATGCCAATTGACTTTTTCAGTTTACATTCTTTATTTACCCATAAAAAGGTTGTTATTTCAATTTTCAAATGGGCAAATTTACCTCTGAATTATTTAAACTTTGATCAACTGTTTATGGCTATATGTACTACCCTATAAAAACTTCTAGGCTAACTGTTAGTCCCAAGTTGTAAATCAAGATTAACAAAACACAATAACGCTCTATAGAAATAATCAATATAATATATTTTTTAGAGTTTTGTTAATGACAGCCCTTAGGGCTGTCAGTATGAGTTAATTTGATGCATTAAAATTTGTACTTTGTCTTACGAAAATTCAGGGGGGCGGTTATTGATATATAAAGTACTACTTTTTATGCATGTAATAAACTGTTAATGACAACCCTTAGGGCTGTCATTATCATTTTCCTATTTTTTATTGATTGAATCAAGCAATTAGAAGTGTGTTATTGTCTAAGTTAGTCACATAATTAAACTTAGATACACATAATACAATGACAAATTTAAACTACTCCAAAGTACTTAACCACCGAACACATACGTTAGTGATTAAGTACGTACAAACACCGTACCCAAGATACGTCAACATGAGGTTAGCCACTTGGTAGAGGTTATTGCCTTTTTGGGAAGAAGTTGTTCAGGGTTTAATCCCCGGCATAAGTGATTTTACGATTATTTAGGATCGTATATGATTTATAGGTCTTATTATTAGGTTTGTATATTGGCTTACATTTAGTAAATGAATCGTGTTGAATTTTAATTAACTCTTGAGTTTCAACTTAATTAATACATATCAAACCATTGATTAGATTAATAAATCGTTAAAAATTATCATAGTATGTAGAAAAACTCAAATTCAACACTAGACTAAAAAAAAAAGCTCCCTTATTAATTTTTTCCTAAGCTTTGTAAGATTATATTTAATATTTTGTATATCTAGAATTTAAGTAATTTAACAACGAGAGTATAGATAATTAAACTACTCTAAATTAGCAAAATAAATTGATATCCATGAGGCTATAAATCCATGAAGATAATCCAAATTCCCTAACTGAAACACGTACCCATAAATTGTCAGGCTAAATATCTAAAACTGGTTATTGCACTGATATGCAATTTTAAGGCAATAATAATATGATCAGCACATATGACTTAAATAGTTATTCGAAAAATACAGTTGTTTAAAATACGAAAAAAAAAAACATACCTACTATACCTTCCCTAATTATCCCTACATTACTCTTTCTTCACTGACCTTTACTATTAATTTACCCTCATTTCAACTCATCCCTTGACCACCTTGATTTTTGGAATGCTTTAAAAGTTTGTGTTTTGGACATAAATGCTCTTCTCTTATTTATTGTTTGAGCATGCTTAATTGTTATTCGTTCTATTCTATAAAAAACGAGTTTATTTATGAAATATGTACAATATAATAGATTGAAATACAATAGTTATTTAATTAGTTGGTATACACATGAAATAACAATGTTTTGACAATTAAACTAATGACTTATTAACCAATCAAATCGCTCAATTATGACTTTTGTTTATGTCATCATTTAATTTAATTGTAAATTAAAAATCTCTATAATCATTATTCAAATATATTATTATATTAATATATATAAAAAAATCTCATTAACTTATCTTTTTTTATTTTCTATCAATAATTTACATTTATTAACCCTCAATACTTAATTTATATTTATTTTGACCATCAACTTGAGACAATTTTTAAAATTTTTTTTAAATACTAAATTAATTAAAAATTTCAACATATGAAATATTGTTTAAAAAAATTATTTCAAAAGATAAAATACAATATATGTGTTTAATGTTCTATAAGTATATTCTTTTAAATTTGTTTTTACAAGATCAAAAAATTATTTCAAAAATTATTTCAACATATTCGTGTTGTCGGCTTGCATAATGATCAAAGACATATACTTGAACGTCAAGTACAAAATCACAAATATGTTTATATTTTAATTCTTAATTATCATATATAATAATATCACATTATGAGTACAACTGATTTAAAAAAATTTATATAATAAAGAAATTATTGTAGCATGTGCCTTATGGAATCACTACAACAAACAATTCCATCAATATGTCTAAGCTAATAAAGACAGTGACGAACCTGTAATTATTGTACATAACTTGCAAAGTATAACACTTGGAACCGTATATTTTTAACATTATAAACTTTTATGACTTAAATGTATGAATGTCTAATATTGATAATATCGTAAGCCTTGTGTCCAGTATTGGGCACAAGTCTAAAATCTAGTATATACTATTTATTTATAAAAGTGATTGACAAAATATATAAAATTGAAATAATGATATATATACTATCTTATAACACGCGTATTTGGATGGTGTCTAAAATTTTGAAATTTATTTTAATTAACTTTTTTAACTTATCAAATAGTTATATTATATGATTTTTAATTAAATATATCCTATTAATAACAACAAATTCAATTTTTATATATATATACATGTGTTAAGATAATAAAAAATACGGCCAATGAAACTGATTGTTAGACACCATTAGCTTAAACTTAAACCATATATCAACCACCACACAATATGCGTGCGTGTATTATTTGTAGTTAGTTATCAAATAATGTTGATATTCAAGTCTAACTAGCATCTGCACGATATATTTTGAGAACAATATAGAATTACTATCATCTCGATCAACATGTGCATCTCAACATGTGACAAAATCAATTAGAAATACTTAAAATAGTAAAGAATAGAGGGTAATAAAAATTATTGAAATTAAAGTCGCATTTGATACACAGATTTTTTTGATAGAATTCAATAGAATTCAAAGTTGAGTTTATTTTTAATTGTGTTCGGTTATTTAAAAAAATGAAAGAATCTTATTAAGATTTACACACAAGTGTGAATAGAATGTTATAATGGACACTATATATGTCTATATATGTGTAATACGTAATTAAGCTAATATATAAACACCATCACACCAGCAAAAGTATACTAAAATAATAATAAAACCAAATTAATATGTGATATCAATATGCCTTATAATGGCAAGACATTGAAAGTGATGCAGCAATTGTTTGTAACACCTTTTTGTTTTTGGGACACTTTTTTCTCCTAAAACCAGCTAACACAAAGACACTTATTGAGCATTCATGATTCTTACACAAAAGGACATCCAGAAGAAGCAAGTTTACGAAGCCCATTAAGTTCATTATTTTATTTATAATTTCGAATGAGGCTGTATATATATATTTATATAATAAAATATTGTAAGAGGCTCCTATTGCTACTCTTATTTTTCTCATAAACACCCTCTAAAAAGGTTGATTCAGAAGAAATTGAGATGCAAATCGTCTTTTTTGAGAGATGTTTACCAGAAAATCAAGATAAAAATGTTGAAATAATTATGATTCGTATGGTAAACATAATAAATATCGTCTTTTATTTCATTCATTGTTTACTTGTTTAACTTTTTGACAACAAGGAGATTGATATTAGAGATTCCTATTCATGGCTAGCTAGGTGTTGACAACAATACACCATACAATTTTAATAAACTAAACTTTCACATATTTAAAAACATTTAAGTGGTTTATTGCTCGGGAGTTCCAATTTTCTCTAATAAGATCTTAGATTCGAAACTCTCTAAGTAAGCATATTTAAAATGACTATACATAAAAGTTGCAAACGGTCACAAAATACTCGATTAGACAATTATATTTGGGATTGCCATTAAAATTATTGAGTTTCTACAACTACTTTTCAATATGCAGTAGTTATATCTTGCCTGAAAGAGCAAATATTTTCACAAATAGTTTGAGTGGGCTCACTTCGAAGTTAGAACTACCACAAATTAACACTTCAAAGTGACTAGACCAATCCATTACAAGTACCAGAGGTAAATAGCATATACACAAGTTTAAAAGAATGTCACCCTCTCATAATCTTGATGCAAAATGGACCCTTAAAATATGGAAAAGAAACAACAAAATATATACTATAAGTAAATATATGAATTTAGATACCACCAAAAAAAGGACCCTGAATTGCCTGCACTTGTATAGAGCCTATTTCAATTTGACAAGGACACATCAAATCAAAATAATTAATACCAATGGCTATAACATTTTGTGATTGATTGATGAATTGAAAACTTTGGAACATTTTGTGAATTATTTTTGGCAACTAATTCCAGAGCACAAATTCTCAAATCCAAACACATGATGCTGAACAGTTATATGTTATGCGGTATTTTTAACGACAAATGTTAGTTGTCAATAACTATTTTCCTATAGTTAGTAATTAAATGACAATTTCCTGATTTTAACTTGGACCATAGAGGTAAAACTTCTCATCTTCCCTTTGGACTACTAGACCAAAAGCTCATTGACCACTATGTGATACACTAACTCGGACATGTGACATTTGGATCCATAAAGACGACCAACTTTGTATTTATATTTAGGGTTTTGCTAACTTATCGGTGTGAAACACATGCTAATTGTTTTTAAACCACAGTAGCTTGCATTGTTAAAGACAAGCCATAATGCCATATTGCCATTTAAAATACAATATTTACAGGAATTAAATAAACTTTGATGAGTCTTCAAAAACATAAAATGAAATGAAGTGAAAAGGCTTTAGATTATCTAGTTGAAAAACATTGACTTATACAATAAATATACATGTACCAAGAAACAGAACTTACATTATTATGTAATGCCTGAGTGTGCCATCACATTCACCACCAGATTGTGGGCCCATCATTTTGCTGTGAATTCCAGTATTTTTGTTGCCAGCCCATACACAACAGGGCTTAAATCCAACCCTGAACTTTTTTTTTTGTAAGGAAAAGACACCCATGTCTTGTTTTTGCTCAGAAAGACAAAAAAGAGTCATAAGTCAAACCACAAACAATGATCAACTAGTGATTTGCCAATTAAGATGCATATAGGCTAAAAACTTAAACAGCAAATGAAAGATTTTACTTGTTCAGGTTGCCCTAGAGTAACTATTTGACTTATATGTACACGGCCTAAACCATTTATATATGAGATTGTTTCCAAGACCTTTTTCTGTTCACCCCAAGATGTTTACTAAACTTGCAACCTCTTGTGCGAACATCAAGTCATCTGACCACTAGATTACCTTGGTGATTTTTAAATATAAGGGTCCTAATTTTTACAAAACCTATGGTACAAGTGGTGGCTTATTTTCAGTAAATATGTACTAGTCACTGATGTTTTATCAGACATTTATAGCTTTCAAATATAGCCCACTACACATTTTGAGAGACTAGCAAGTTATTCACAAATAACTGTTACTGAATAAAGCAAAATTTTAAACCAGTATTGGTAGCATTAACATAATGCAGCATTGTAGCCCATAGCTAAATGTCTTGATATGATATATATACTATACTATAAAAATAGCTATACAAATTTAACATAAGGATTTGTAGATATGGATATTATTACAAGTGCTACATTGATGAATTTAGCGTATAATGAACGTTGAAACTTTTAAGTATCGGCAGGAAAAACCCTCTCCAGAAACTTGTAGAACCGTTTGGAGTAAAACTTCGGATCTGCAACGGATATGGACATGGGATCGTGACGCACTGACTTATATGCATGCTCAATTTTCTTTTTGGTGTTGTATTCTTGTAGTATATCAATTATACCGAGGTAGAGAACAACTTCATAAACCTCATAAAGTTCTGCTTCCGAGGAACTTGAAATCATCTGTGAGACCTTATGGTTTGCCTGAGCTGGCATGTTTACGCCTAATTGCACCCGTAACCTGAAAGTGGTTATCAAGAGATCAGGTAAAACAGGAAAACATATTAAGCAATTTGAAAGTGTATGTTTTTTGGACATGTAGTTGATATGTTACTTGGTTCAACATGAGCTGTACAATTTCAACAGACAAGGTTGATTCGTCCCATTTGGGCTATGTTCAATCTCTAACTAATCTATTTAACTATTGATTTGTCGATTTGGGCTATGTAAAATCTCTAACTAGTCAAAGGGGCAAATAACATATCATCTTTGGAGGAATGTCACACTGGGTGAATGGATCAAAAGTTTTCCAAACTGCATTATTCGTGTAGAAAACCACCTGTATCGCTGACAATCAGAATAATAGTTTATACTATTTTATAACTTTTGTTATCATATTTTGGCACACTATTACTTGTACAAAAATGTGGATATTATAGTCCATAACTGTTTTGGGCCAACCCAATCCATACAATTATACAAGGAAACTTCCCATTTTTACCCGTTACTCAATCTGCCAACCCACCAACTTTTCCATAAATTCCAAATTAAAAGTAGCCTAAAGCACCTAGAATGGTAAATCCCAATGAAATGTTGAATATGAACAATGCCCTCTCAAAGCCTAAACCTTGATAAACCGGAGTCATGGTACTTGTACTCAAATTTAACTTGTTTATTCCGCTGATAAACTAAGTTGGCAAGTGCTAGAAGATAATTTATTTCAAAATAGCTTATTTAGAGATCTGGTAAATATATTCAAATCTAGCTTGTAAACTATCATATCTTAAGTTCTTTATGTATAAAACTAAGTAATCACTAAAACATTCTCATTTGCCATTTTAATTAATCAACATCCCTAGAACTGCGATACCTATTGTTCACGGGTCAACATAACCCAACTCAAACTCATTTATGTAATATCCAAGGGCTGGCATGATCTTCGGAGTTAGTTTAAAGTGTTATAGAAATGTGTTATCTAGTAGATGATCCAATACCTTCCAGTACCAGGAAGAAGGACATCGGCTTCTTTGTCCCCTAACGAAGACGCTTTCAAGGTACTTCCTCTACTGTGTGGACCTGGTGCAGTGTTTACAGAACTCGGTTCATGCGTCACTAAGAGAAGTCCCTTTGGAGGAATCGAAAGATCCACATGACTTGTTGAGCCTAAAAATGAAAACAAAATATCTTAAACTATGATACACGCTAGAGTACCGATATAAATATGAGCGTAATGAGATAATGAAACCGCAACATTTCCATGCTTCAAGAAGCTCAACGGGCATGATACACCATACATTATAGAAATAGCAGTAGAAAACATTAAACAAGTAGCACGACCAAAGACAAATTAACTGCTAGATTGGGAAATTATCTTCTTTCCACTAGGATTTCGTTAATATTATGTGACTGAATTGAATGGGGAAAAAAAATTATAGCTCCAAAAATAGATGTGAATATGATACCAAGAATGCCACCTTGTCTAGAGTTGCATTTGCCTATTGAAGAAATATTGGGCTACAAATCAAGAAGAAAATCGATGGAATTGCGCAAAATTTAGTGGAAGTGTCAGTGTGTGTAGATACTAGTATTACAGGTGATTATAATCTCTTCAAGATACTTGCAGAGATTACAGGTGGAATGTTTAATGACATTCTCATTTTGAATAAAGCTATCCGAATGTAAGATAAAACAAACAAACCAGAGGCCCGTTTATATACAATTGGAGAAACCGATGCTTAAATTGCTTCCAACTAAAAGCAACCAAACCAGAGGTTGATTTATATATTATCATTTTAATGTCTTACAATCGGCCCACTGTATGTTCATCCAATATTGTTAACTTGTAAAAATGTAACTGTTTAAATTGCTAGCATCTTGCTAGTAAGTTTACTGGTAAAAATCTTTAGCTGCAAATGCGAAGCTTGTGCACTCAATTTTTCCTTGTGGTGTTGAATGTCAGTAACTTTAATGCATTACATAACGGTATATGACATAGTTAAATCAAATATAACCTGCTAAAGTTTGTAGTCTAAGGATAAAAACTGTTAGAAATGCTCAATAAGAAAAAGAAATTTACCATCGTCATCATGAGTTTTCTGAGGTCTGTGGAATGCATCCGGTGGTTCTAAGAGAGCCTTTAAATGCTCGGGAGCTCTAAAATGCAATCCCAAAAGAAGGCTATAATCTATAATCTGCTGAGATTCTAAAAACGCACAGTCTAGGTAGATTTGTCTGCAAAAGGTTAGGATGGGAGTTTAACGAAATAGTAAAAACTATAGTGTCAATGGAATTGGTAGGGAAACGACCAGACAACAAACTTACTTGAAAAGTGCATCACGCAATGACTTGTCCATATGGAAATCATAAGCAAGATCAAGATCTTTTAATGTGGTACCGTCTTTAATGTCATCCTTATTTGTACTTCTTCCTTGATAAGAACCCTTCAAATCATAACGACGATGTATCCGTAGCTCTGTATAGAACATATTTCCCATGACCACAAATTGCACCTAAAAATGAGAATTAAACAAGATGAATTAAAATGATTACCACTCTTACGAACTAAGTGGATAAAGGGCCAAATACCTTTTTGCCAACTCTGAGTCTTATCTCATGAAGGCCATAGAATTTAGTGATCAGAGTGGCATCGTGCGCGCTTACATGATTGTAATAGCTTGGAAGCATCTTCAGTAAAACCTACCAAATACGAAAAACAATATCAAAATTTACATTAATCCGTGACAAACAACAATGCCCAATTCCTGAGCCATGGAAATATGCCAAAGTGATATTAACAAGTCACGGATGTAATGAAGTTAAAAGTAAGCTATGCAGGAATGACAATGTATATAACGGATCCAGGAAATTTTTTAAGAAGGGGCAATATCTAGTAGAGACGATAATACATATGGGTTGGTAACGATTCAAGAATATTCAGGTTTAGTTTTACGTTACATGTAAGATTATATGATACAGAAATAGGTATGCCTTTTATTTAAATAAAAACTTAGATGTACATATAACATTTGATTGTAATTTTTTCATTGAATTATCCAAGCATGCTATTAACATATCAAAATCATAAAAATACAAATATATTGTTTCATTTAAGTACACAAGACATATATATACTACCCTAATGATAATAAAAAACCAACATCCATTTTTTTATTTTAGTGAAAATCTAAAGTAAAGATGTTAAAAAACTTAAAAATATGGAAATCAATATTTGTTGGGTTAATGTAAGGAGGTGCCTAGGACCCCCCTAATAACATTATGGATCCGCCAATGTCTATAAGCGAGCATGTTTTGGTTGATGCAAACCTTGAGCTCGGATGCTCTTAAAGTTTTTATAAAGAATTTGTCATCGTGTGATAGATAGAAAAGGCTGCCACTTTTCCCCGGAGAAGAAAGCTCTCTTAAACCATTATCCCCACATATAGACATCATATAATCTGCAGCATCTAACTTGAACATCTCCCTCAAATTCCTGAAATTTAAAGAGAAGCTCATCAAATCGATATGATTTACTAGGTTAACATCTTTTATTCAATAAAAGTGGATCACTAGTTCAGTGGGTCAATATCGAAGAGAGTTAACTAAATCATACTCAACATAATAAATGTATGATCACTAGTTCAGTAACTGTAAAGCTTGCTGATGGCTTTATTCTTGGAAAAATTTGGCTATGTAGCAGGATGAGACCCACAAGAAGAATCCAATTTTAGTAGGGATAACTACAGAAAATAGAAAGGACCTTTCAATCAATTCATGAAAATAACAGTGACCTTTAAAAGTTTTGTTTTTTAGAAATGAACTTTCATTTAGTACCGAAAATAACAACATTTGACACGTGGACATTTTTTGATTACGTGGCATTTTTTAATGACGTGACATTATTCTTTATTTATTAATATTTAATTTTTTTATCAGTCATGTCATTTCCCAAAAAAAATAATAATATGGTTCCGTTTCAGTTTCGGTTCCGGCAAGGTATTTTTTCTCGTCATTATATTCTGAAGCTGATTTCGATTTCTTTTCATTGATTTTTGTTGAGTCTCTTCCATTTTCAAGCATTGAGAAGCTGTGTATGAAGATCATAAAGGAGACATAGATCTATATCTTCTTCGTCTATTTCGAGATTTAAAATCTCTAAAATTAGATGCCAAAACATCTTTGTTTTCGTCAGAGAGAGATCCTGGGGATATTTAGGTAAGACGAGAGTTTCATAGACCGGATTTGGTTCGTTTAAGAAGAGTTTGTCTGCGGATGAGATAAATCCAGATGACGAAGGTCTAGAGGTTGAACTAATCCGACTATAAATTAGAGTTCATTGCTATTTTCGTAAATTGGTCGAAAGATCCTTTCTATTTTCTGTGTTACAAAGAATGCCACGTCATTAAAAAACGCCACGTAATCAAAAGATGTCCACGTCACCATGTTCACGTGTCAAATGTTGCTATTTCCGGTAATAAATGAAAGTTCATTTTTAAATCAAAACTTTTAAAGTCACTACTATTTTCGTGAATTGGTCAAAAGGTGCTTTCTATTTTCTGCAATTATCCCATTTTAGTATGGTGAAAAAGTTTATACTTGATGGTGGAACAGAAATAAAAAAACAGTTCATTCACATACTTTTCACTTGTTTGTTCCAACAGACTCTTCACGGATGCTTACGCTAAGTAGTAAAATGTCACAGAAATTCCTTGACCCCTTCCTTACATGTTTACCGTAATGTATCTAAATTATCATCATTTGCATATATAGAAACAGTGACAGGTATGTAATTCTACGATTAAAACTGATGGTAACGTTTCCACTGCTTAGAAAGACAATACATGACTTTTTTTAAAAAAGAAGTAAAGGAAAAGGAACAGATGTATAAGAACACCAGCTAAACTAGTACCTGAAGACCATCGGACAAAAGTCTTTCCAATGGAAATCGATTGAAGAGTGTGGAGGTGTCAATTGTGAGCCCTTCCTAGGGAAATACATCTTTATTCTTGCCCGTTCTCCAAAATCTGACTGTCTCACTTCACGCACAGGAACTGGTGTAATTTTTCCAACTGTGTACCTGTAATTTATGTGCCATGGCATATGATTGAGTAACAATATAAATGTAAACATTTTAGAGCTAAATTGTGGTCAACTGCTCATAACAATAAGGCGCTGAAACGTTAAGTTGGTTGGATGAACTTATCAATTATTAATTAGTTTGCTGAAAATTCAAAGTTAGTGAAATTGGCAATTGGTTTAAAGTATGCATGGGGGAGGAGCATCTGATTCTCTTTAGAGATACAAATGCAGTTCTGTGTTCATACAAGCACTAAATACAGGACCTTAAAAATAAGGAATCATGCTCGTGTGCATCTTAGGCTCCAAAATTCTGTACACGATCTGTCATAGATTGTGGACTAAACTTAGGTTCCGAAACAAAGAGATGTTGAAATCTAGCCAGCAGATGAAAGCGGCAAAGACCTTAGATGGACTGATAAAACAAAGGAGTCCCAAAAAAGAGTTTAAATGACAGAGAATTTAATTAAAGTATTCATGTCCAAAAGGTTATTTGTAAAGGCAAGTCATAGCACCCTTAGTTGTGTGCAGTTTATAAAACCGTTGAATAAAATGTGCAGGGTGCACCCCTTGAGAAGAATCCTGAACTAGATCTATTGAATTCATTTGTATGAGTGTGTGATAGTATTCTTTTGGCAGTTGTCTTGATTACGATTTGTGATTTCGCCCCCTAACCACAAACGACGAAATATTGACCATGGAAAGGTTTAGGATTTCATGTTTAGTTAATTTACCTGATACCTGCTTGCAGATTAAGCATCAGATAGTAGCTGCTATGACCTTTAAAAATGTCTGCCGATGGTTTCTTTTTCACTTCATTCATATGAAATTTTCGTTGCTGTTCCCTTTTGTGTGATGAACCTACGTTATTATTAGTCAATTCTTTAATCAGAACTCCTTGTATATATTCCCTTTCACAGACTAAAGTATTATCATCATCTATTTGACTTACTCCTTCATCAGAGCTATGAGATAATATGTCAGTATTATCTAAGGTAGATAGCTCCCTAGCAGAATCCCCAATGCTACATTCTTCTTCCAGAGATACACTCTTGCTTGATATCCGACCCGAGTCTTTGAATAACCCATTAATGGTTATTTTCTCAGAAAGACTACGGCTTATCACTCGTTTCATATCCTTGAACCTCTCTGATTTAAAGGATGAATTAGGAGATATACGGGTTTTCTTTTTGCCTAATCTTCTTAATGATTGAGATCGGTTTCCTACAGAATAGAACGTTCCCTGTCCATCTTTTAGGCCTTTGGTCCACATCCCAAAATAGTAACTACCATCTGCAAACCTATAAACGCCTGACCCTTGTCTATACCCGTTTGACCAATAACCATCAAACAGATCACCGTTGACCCATTTCATCACGCCTCTACCACACATCAGCCCATCTTTCCAGTTTCCAATATAGATGTTACCATTACACCAAGCATACTTACCACTACCATAATATGCGCCCTCTTTCCAAGCACCATCATAAATATCGGAATTACTATACCGCTTTCTTCCAAGTCCATGCGGCTTGTTCATCCTCCAGGACCCGACATATGTTGACCCATCTGGTTTATTCATTGTCCCAAAACCATCAAGGTACCCGCCTGAAAAATCACCCTCGTAACATGCTCCAGACGGCCAAGTCATCCGTCCACCCCCGGTTATTTTCCCTTCTTCCCATTGACCATCATAAACTGTACCATCTGACCATGTATATTTACCCCTGCCATGAGGAGTCTTTCCTTTGACACTGCCAAAGTATACATTTCCATTCAGGACAATCTCCATAATCATCCTGAAAACATAAGATATACACAGCACAATATGGTTACGTTATATTTTTGAAAATAGAACTTGAAAAAATGCTTTCCAAAACCTGCAACGAAGTTCTTTGCCAAATTGCAGAAAGTGATAAATATTCGCCGTATTACCTGTAAAATCTCTTCACAACAAGCCAGTACTACTTGGTATGTGTCACTCCTGAAAAGCAAATGTTGGAGATTTCCATTGTGAGAACAGAATTGAGATACAATATATAGACATGTTTTAGGAAATATTTGTTTGTAACATGATAAATTCCTACTTTGGAAGACACTCTTCATCAATGCCTAATAGATTTCTTTCTCCAAATTTCACAGGCTTTACTTTTTTTTTTTTTTAAATCAAATTCTCTAAGAAAGCTTTCTCCACTAAAAGAAATAATAGCTAATTAGTGCAAGATTTGACATCTAACATAAGAGCAGAAACTAAATTTCCGGATCCAGTATATATCACTTTGTTACGGATGATGTATATGTGCAGTGTAACATGTATATCTTTTTTTCTTTCCAAAAAGACAGAGACGAATACAGTCATTTATTATAACACCAACTGCGCCTTATATGAAACTTGAACTCACAACCTCTCGTTGATCGGTCAACAACACTGGCCAAATGCCCTTTGGCCAGTGTGACACGTAATACAATGCAAAACATTTTATAAATTCTGCGTCTACTATACAATAGCAAAAAGAATATCGAAAGCTTACAAGTTACAAAAAAAAAAAAAAAATCATCATTAAGAATATGCCAAACGTTGACTTTTGAAAAAATGATGAAGACAGGAGCTGAAATGCAAAAATGCATCATCTTAAATTCTTATTATTATCTTTTGCATAACAAAGACCAATTTAGTTTTTGCAAGAAAGAAAAAAACATGTGACTCCTTAAACAATACACCTGCAAACGTCATAACATTCATAGGTGTCAAAAAATGATATATTCTTTTCTAATATATAAAAAAGAAAAAGAAAAATAATCTTCATTTCTCAAAGAACATATATAACAATATAACATTAAGATCAGGGATAACTGACACATTGTATGTAACCAACTTTCAAAACTTAAACATATGTCAAAATTTAAAATTTCGTATCATATGTATATGTGCATCTAATACCTTGTAAAGTGCTTATGTGACATCGGTTTGATGACACGGTACTAGTATTGGTACTGATCACACAACAGTTTATACGGCTCTACGTATAGTATGAAAGTTAATATGAATTATCATCGGACAAAAAGGTAACTAGATACATGTGATTAGAATTGAAATTAAGAATGTTACACAAAATTTCGAAATCAACTTATTATCAAAATCAAAAGATGATGATTTATACTCTATATAATGATAATGATTGATCAAGCAGTACATATTTGAACAAATTTATAAACAACAATATATAATTAACACATATATAAGTTGACTAATCCTTGTGAAAATAAAGAACTTGCCTGTTAATTTCTGGAACTGATTTCAAAATTTGCTGTCAAGCAAATGAAATTATGCCATGAAGTTCAGTGAGAGGGAAGGTTTTATTTATTTATTTATTTTTAATATAAAGTTTTTAGTGGGAGAAGAATATTTGATTTGATTAGTGATCAAGGGGAATAATAATAGATAGGAATATCATACGTTGCAAGCATGCAAAATAATTGTCGGGTGAAGGATGACTGTTGGATCATACATCAATGGTTCCAAGGTGTTTTGATGGTCCTTTTTTTGCTAACTATACGTGGAAGCAAAGAATATATATAATGTATATATTTTTTAAAAACGAGGAACTATCTCGAGTTATCTTAAGGACTCTGCTTATAAGGCTTAACTTCTTGGAACTTCTTCACTGCTACATCAGCATCACATAATTCAGGACTCTTCTCAGGACACCCACTGCCTATAAAGACAATTTCTTTAGAACTTATTCGCCACATCATCATTTATTTAATATTTTTATACAAAAAATACACCATTCAAATAAAATACTTTTATTTAAAAAACACCATTCAAATAAAAATAACACATTACAACATTTATCTAAAAAACACAAATAAAAAAAAAACACATTACAACATTTATTTAAAAAGTTAGGATCCTAGACGTAAAAAAAACATTAATAAAACATCATCAACGTTGACGGTAATTTTTCGGGAGGTTCCAAACATGTTCCACTAGAGCATTGCGAAGTCGATGGTGCATCCTCCTATCACGTAACTCCCCGAAGGTCCGCATTTGCGTTGCAACTCTTTCATCCCACGTACGTGTTGGCACATTAGTTGGATCGGACAAATAATCTTCCTCAAAATCGGATATTGCGTTACCGTTGTCTTGAACAATCATGTTGTATAGAATAACACAAGCATACATCATACGTTTTATTTTGTTCACCGAAAACGGGCGGGCATTATGTTTAAGGATTGCCCAACGACCTTGAAGCACCCCGAAAGCTCGTTCGATATCCTTTCTTGCAGCCTCTTGATAGCGCTTGAACTTTCCACTCTTTTCATCCATCGGGCATTTAAAAGACTTGACTAGTGTCGCCCATTCCGGATAAATACCGTCAGCTAGATAATATCCCTTGGTAAACTCTTCACCGTAAACAGTATATTGAAGTGCAGGAGCCCTATCTTGCAGCAAATCTTTGAACAAATCTGATTCATTAAGGACGTTGATGTTGTTGTTCGAACCTGCGGGGCCAAAGTAAGCATGCCAAATCTACAAATCATACGAAGCTACTGCTTCAAGCATGATCGTTGGATGTCCTTTGTCGCCTCGTGTGTACTGCCCTTGCCAAGCCACCGGATAGTTTCTCCAACCCCAATGCATACAATCAATACTACCAAGCATACCAGGAAAAACATGTATCTGTTCATGCTTACTTACCAAACGTTGGACATCTTCACTTGTCGGTCTTCTCAAGTACTCATTCTGATATAAATAATAAACACACTTACAAAAGTTATTTAAATATTCCATTGAAGTCGCACGACCCATATGCAAGTACTCATCTAGTTGGTCAGGATTAGCACCATACGCTAGTTGACGTATGGCGGAAGTACATTTTTGGAAAATGTTGAAACCATGCCTACCAGTGCAATCGGTTTTATTTTCTTTGAAAAAACTGAAAGTGTTTGGGTAGGGGTTCGATGGCGCTAAAGCTGTGTATAGCTTGGCATATGCGGATAAACATATGTTTGCGCATTCGAAATCTTCGTCGGAAATAATCGGCCGGGAACGGAGGTGCATCGGAAAAGTAATCATTCCATAAACGTACCGCGGATCCGGCATGATCTCGTGATAAAACCCTTTTGGTTCTAAGAACACGCAAACCAGACGCGTTATCGTTTGACTCTTCTTTGTTACAAAGATCAAAAACGACGCATGCGATCTTTGAATTAAATAGCGTGTTCATTTGCGTAGCAGTGTTGGAAAGAAAATTGAATTCATTCACTTGCTGAGGATGAATTAGACATAATTTGGGTGGTGAATGAAATGAAATGTTTTTGTAAAATGAAATGAGAAGTTTGTTTGATGAATTGTTTGTGTGATAAAATGTGAATAAGGTTAGTGTTTAAATAGGGAAAAAAAAAGTTACCGTTCAAAGAAAAAAAAAACCCAAACGGCTAGTTTAGGTCCCACTCGCAACGTCTTCTAACTTCTTGGGGAAGAACAGATCGAAGGACACAAACGCGAGGACACTCAAGGCCCATAATGTGTCCGCGTCTTGGCCTATTTGGACGCTCCACAAGACGGTGTATAAGCACCGCCCTAATAACCAGGGGCGTGTCCAAAGGGGAATGTCCCTTCAAAATTTAAATTTTATGTATTTTTAAATTTTCTATGGATTTTAAAAATTTTCCTATAGGTTTTTAACATTTTGTCCCATTTTAAATTTATATTTCATTAATTAATTAATTTTGCCCCTCCGAGATTTTTTCCTAGTACCGCCTCTTTATATAACAAAGTGTTAAATTCTTTTATAAAAAAGTAAGAGAGTTAGATGAGTTATAATTTTTGATCACAAACCTTAGATAGTTATTTCCAATTTTATAATTGAAAAAACACAATTAAATTATAAGAATGCTGCTAATTAGAGATTTTAGAAGTTTCAAAAAATGTTCTAATAATCTACCTCTACAATATATTAGAAAGTGAGACTTGAAATGAGATGAAATATGACAATATCAAAGACATTAGTGGTATTTGATATGAGAAGTGATATTAGTACATTTGTCTTGATAGATACACCACTACTGTGCAATACTGATTTGTACAATCAGCTGTAAAACTTGTACTTTGTGGTACATCCATAAAAAAACAATGGTACCAATATTACCCTCCCATTTGATATGCCTTGAAATCTTTGTCAGGTGGTCAGGAAGTTTTTCCTAATAAAGTTCAAATTATACTAGGTAACGAAGTTTCGAGAGCGGTAAAAGAAAAAGTTTTAAAAGAGTCATTTATATAGCTGATATATAGGTATTAGAAATATTCATTTGAAAACTAAAATTGTCACACCCCGACTAAGGTGGAAAACTTGGGGTGCAAGATAAGCACACGCGCACATGGATGTTACATATGAAATAACTAAATGAGTGCATAGATTAAACATAAATAGTCGAATACATAGTTCAAATAAGCAAAACATAGGTCATAACACATAGATTTAATAGCATTCGAATAATCCATAAGATAAGTTCCCACGCAGGGGAAACGATTAGGCATAATGCCAACTAGCACATAGAAAAGCATGCAAAACTCAAAATCCTAAGCCTGAAGTTTGCTACGAGTCCCATACTACCATTCCTACCCACGATTTGCTCGATTAACTGAAAGGATACTTAAAAGCGTCAACACAATGGTTGGTGAATTCGTAAGATTAATAGTAAGCATTTCGCATCAAAACATGCTTTTAAGAGTACACACAGCAACGTTCGATTATAGACTTACTTTAGATACAATAAGTACACACAGGGATAGGCACAAAACACTATCGACCACATAAAGCACACATAGGGATAGGCACACGACACTATCAATAAAGCACACACAGGGATAGGCACACGACACTATCGATAAAGCACACACAGGGTATCATGCAGTAGTCTATAATCGTCATAGTAAAAGAGTATCCGTAATGAAATCGTAAATGTAACCAATGTATGAAATCATAAGTGTATCTGAAAAATGTAACCACAAGTATATCCAAAATAGATAGTCATAAAGCACCATATACGTTTTATCAAAAAAACATTTTGTATCCTTTCAGCCCCATAAAAACATGTAAAAAGGGGGACTACGAAGCTCACCTGATTGCCAGCAATAAGATCAAGCTACACAAGATATTCAGAAGCAAGTAATTGGCAGCAATCAATCTGTTTCAAGTTATCGCAATTAAGTAATGTATTCATTATAGGAAAGTGTGTTCATATCGTGCCACCAAGTGTTAACTAAGTTGTCCAAAAGCGCTCAAGTTTGACTTTGACCCAAATTCATAAGTTTGACTAACGTTGACCAATTTACGAGTTTGACTAAGTTGACAAAACCGACCAAAGTTGACCAAACCGGGGTAGTAATCGAAATCCGAGGTCTCAATTGAAAGTTGGGGTCTTAAATTGTTATTGGGGTCTTAATTGAGAATTTAGGGTAGTATTTCACTAAAGGACAAAATTGAAATTGAGAGGCTGGATTTGAGAGGCTAAATCTGAGAGGCTAGTAAATCTAGGGTAGTATTTCCAAATACGAGGTCACATTTGAAATACGAGGTCGTAATTGGAAATACGAGGTCACAAACTGATGGGGTCGCAAACTGGGTTGTTCTTCCCCAAAATTCATTCTAGAAAACCCTAATCGTATCTTTCGATTAGGAAGGTGTTTTTAACATCAGATTGTACTTTTAGACTCCTTAATATGATGAGAAAACAATCCTAAAGTCGGAAACTCGAAAAACGGTCTTAAACCCGTAAACCCATTTGAACAAAGTTTATAAAAAAATGTACAAAAATTCTTATATCTTAAGATTTTGTTAACAAAACCACGCGAAACTTTGACAAAAGTTGTAGTACATGATTCTAAACGTTTTGGACGTAAAAAGTTCAATACTTGGTAGGTGTAGTGTGTGTATTAAAAGAAAAACCGAAAAATACCAAAAGAAGAGCATAAAAAGGGGTTTTGATTTTATACCTTAAATCTGTAAAATAGATGTTTGTGACAATGTTTAGGACGTGAAAACACTGTTATTGCAGCTAAATCTAAACAAAATAAGGTTTGATTTCCATAAAACTTGTGGATTTTGGGGTAATAAAGTGAGGTAATAAAAATGGGGTAGTAAGGGAGAATGGGGTAGCAAAGGGTTTGTGTGTGTTTTTGCTAGGAGGCTAATGTGAGGAGAATGAGGCTTTATGAAAGAATAAGATTAGTTATATGTAAGGTAAAATAGAAGGGTTTTTGCTTTGTCACTTTACAAGTCCGAATGCGATGCCGCTCAGGAAATACGAGGTCGATAATTAAATACGAGGTCGTTTCTAAAATACGAGGTCGATAGCTAAATATGAGGTCGTTTTCTAAAATATGATGTTGATAACTAAATACGAGGTCGTTTTCTAAAATACGATGTCGATAACTAAATACGAGGTCGTTTCTAAAATACGATGTCGCATTTTCAAGTTTAAAAAATTTATTTTGACTCAAAAGTTTTCGTGGTCAACTCACGGGTGTTTTCCCTGAAAACTGGCAATAAAAAACTGTGATCTGAATCAAATACAATATGTTTTCTAGTTCATATCATAGTGTTTTTTTTAGCCAGTTTTATAGTTTTCAAGGAAATTTTAGTTTTCAAATGCTTCCGAAGTAACTTGTGTTGTTATAATCTACCGATGAATTCTTATTGTTGTATTTCGGTTGCATTAATCTAAACTAACTTTATGCATTTTCAGTTATCTCATCAAATGGTTTAATGGCAAGGAATTTGTTTCTTCACAAGATGTTTCAAGTTGGAGTTTTATTTTAGACATATTTGAGGGCAACTACATGTATTTCTTTTTATTATTTTTTTTTTAAATGCAAACATTACAACTAAACCCTAAATAATCTTAAACTAACTCCATTGCTAAAGATTGGAAATTACTTCAAAAGGGCTCATGGTATGGTTATTTACCGTTAAGAGCATCAAGTATGGTTCAAGGATGTAGAACCGTCTAGAATGCCATTTCAACGCCACATGAGTTTACACAGTGTGGCGTTATGGTTCAAGGATGCAGAACCGTCCAAAATACCAGTTCGATGGTCAGAAGAAGCTCTTTCTTTTTTTAATTTATTATCAGTCTAACATATGTTGATTTTTTTTATTGACATATTATTTTGTGATTCTTTTTTACTATAAACTTGGAAAGTTGGAAGAAAGGGATGCCGAACAAAAAGCAAGTCATGGCAAACCGTAAAAAGGCAAACTTTTGTACTTTTAAACGTAGCTAATTAAGTCAAAATGCCCTATGCAATGTTAAAACGTATTTGATATAATGTTTTTCCTTTTATTCTTGCTGAGATGAGCTTTCACCCGGATTCATTAGTATCATACTCTTTCATCTCCATCTAATTCATCTTTTTCATCATCAGTCGCCGGCGATCTGCACTCATTTACAATGAAAACCCCCGAACCTTCACCTAATAATAACAATAATCGATCTTCTAAACCCTCGTCCTCAAGACGCCTTTTACTTCCCCATCGTGGATAATCTTCAACCACCGTTTTTGTCGAATCATGAAAACATTCCTGAAACGATTCGGAGTATGGATTGCGGCTTTTCCACCACTCACAAGATACCGCAGCAACAACAACAACGGTCGCTTTTTAAGGAAAATGATATCACCAAATCTTCATCAACTTTTAATCCAAACAAGTCTTCAAGATCCGATACTCCGATTCCTGCTACTTGTGATAGATTCGTTCCGTCGAGATTCAGACTGCCACAACAACAGTAGCACTATTGTTTCTTTACCAAAAAATGAAGCCCTAATTCACCGATGCATCCGAGAACTAGTAGCACTATTGTTGACGATGGAAGCGGTCAAACTAAGTTTTCTACACCGAATTCCTTGGTTTAAAAAAGGGGAAAAAAACCGCCTCAGGCCTCACCAGAAGATGTGCATTCCCAATCCAAACAAATGGAGGTTTGTTTTTTCAATTCTTGTTTATATTGTCGATTTTATCTCAAAAGCTTACCCTAACTATCTGCAATTTAATTTAAAATCCCGATCTTGATGATATCGATTGTATAATACTCTGATGTAGTTATTTGATGCATTAGTGTTACGCTGTATTGTTTAGTTAACTTAAAAGAGGAAAGGAGAAGAGAGGGAAAGAAAGTTTTCCTTCTTAATCACCTCAAAAATGAGAGGAAAACTTTTTAAACAAAAAACAACTACACTCCCCCTCCTAATCCTTTCCACTCCTTCCCTTTCCACACTTAAAAAAATCTTAAGAATGTATTTTATAATTTTCCCCTCTCTTCTCCTTTCCACTCCTTCCCTTTCCACACTTAAAAACAACAATACAGTGTTAGTTTTTGATGTAATATCGCTTGAAAGGATTCAAAGAGTATGATACTAATGAATCTGGGTCAAAGCTTCACCTTAGCAAGCAACATATTATAAAAATAAAAGGAAAACAAATTGGTCACCTATAGAATAGCCGGTTACATACATCACATAGACACTCACAGGTCATTATGATTAAACAAAGAAAAGTAAAAATGCCGACCATCGGCAAGGACATCAAGAATCTTGATGAAATGTCCGGCGCCGAAATGGGAGGGAATGGGAACATGCTCGGCGCCGACTGCCAAGTAATCAATCTTGGTCGGGGTATTTCTTCCATAACTGATGCTCTAATAACTCTCATCTGTTCCCATTTGCCGGAGGTCTTTATGAAAGAAATAAGGTTCTTTACTCTATCCTGCTTATGTAGGGATTGCTTATTATTAGTATTATTTTTCTACCCTTATTTGAGTATTTCTACCGTTATTTTTGCTACTGACTCAAACTCCAACCCCATTGGAACAAAAGATAGTATAGTTGGTGACATAGACCATGCAAATAACCAAAGCGGCTGGACTTCTAACAGAGTTAGGGATCACTTCTCCCAATTCAGAATGCAATTTCGTCATGCCTGAATATGCCATTTCAAATAAGGGTCGGAGACTACTTTGCTGAAATGCTCTTGATGCATACCAATTGTTTGTTGAAATGTCACCTTTATTTCTTGGGCATTTTTACTACTCCGTATAATTTTCACATTTCAACTTGAGAGACGTGGCTCTTTTTGGTGTTATATGGCTATTTGTTGCCTGGATAGTTTTATGGGAGGAAAAGAGATTTCTTGTTTCATTTTTTTTTATCTCAAAAGGTTGCACTAGGGCTGCCAACGAGCTGAACTTTTTTCGAGCAACTCGAGCTCAAGTCGGTCGAGTCGAGCTATTATGGAACTCGAGCTCGACTCTGAGCCATAAATTTAAGCTCGAAATACTTATCAAGTCGAGCTCGAGCTTTATGTAGCTCGGCTCGAATACCTCTCGAGCTTTATGTAGCTCGGCTCGAATACCTCTCGAGCTTTTCAAGCTTTTAATATATTATGTATTTATTTGTATATATAATACTTTAATAGTCGAGTCCCATCGAGCTTTTCGAGCTTTTAAAGTTTCAAGCTCGAGCCATATATATTGACATAACAAGTTAAGCTCGGGCCTTCTTCGAGCTTTTCGAGCCGAGCTCGAGCCATATTATACTATACCGAGTCGAGCTCGAGTCTATATATTGAAAGCTCGTCGAGCTATCTAGCCAAACTCGAGCCTACTAGTTTTTCTTCGGCTTGAGTCTATTTTTTGCGGACCTTGGGTGATTTATCACACTTGAGGATAAATTGAAAGTTTTTGGTCGATAGTTGTGTGGGAAATGTTAAGATGTACATGTGATGGGCCGGGCTTGTCATCACCCTCATGTTTTTGTTCGTTTTATTAATGATGACATAAATGGATACATTATCATAATTTTGAATCCCTTATATTATGGTGGTCGATCCCAATAGTCATGATTCGTTTGTATTGGATGTGGTTCTCCATGATCATGTCTTTAAAGCGCCTATCGTGATTGTATAAACTATAAAGCATTCCAAATAGTTGATTTCATATTAAAGCATGAATTGCATGTTAGAGTTATAGAGTAAAAGATTTCCTCCATAAACCTTGATAGCTGATACATAGTTCTCTAGGTTACTATTTTGTTGATACATAGTTCTCTAGGTTACTAGGTTTTTAAGTATATATAAAGAAAAGATATAAATAAATGATAATATGTATTATCAAGAATTAATTGCAAGATTAGTCTTTATGGGTTTTACATTTTAGCAATGAGGGTCATTTTTCTAGTTCATTAGCAATGAGGTCCCTTTTAAATTTTGCGAAAAGACGGTATTGCCCCTGTACGTGTTGGCCACGCGCAAACTTGACGAAACTCACTAACGGACCTGCTAAAAAGGGACCAATTTTGCAAAAAATTCTCAAAAGAGGGACCCCCATTACAGCGATACTTAAAAAGGGGACCCATTGCTAAGGTGTGTAAATCACAGGATCAAATTTGCAATTAACTTATAGAAAAAATATATAAATTTCTAATTTAAACATAATTGACTAATAACATTAACATATATAATTATTAATTTAACATAATTGTATAAAAAATAACCATAATTCATCAAATAACCCTTTTATTAAATTAAAAAGAATGTATGAGTTGTTCAAAAACTAAAAATAAAATGTTTAACTTTTGTTGACCATACCAAATCCGGTTGATTCTTACCGATATGGTCGAATTTGACCAACGTTGACCCAAGTTTATGGTGTTGACCGATTTTTAATCTAAGTATAGTAAACTCATCTTGGTAGCCCACCAATACACTAGCCAATTCAGAAAAACCGGTTATATTGGTCGATTTTTACAATGCTGTTTATGAGTGTCTTTAAAGCGCCTATTCTTATTGTATAAAGCATTCCACATAGTAGTTGTTATCATATAGCATGAATTGCATGATTGTTAGAATAAAAGATTTGCCCCATAAACCTTGATACACAGCTTGTACTCTAGGAACGTGATGAAAACTATACAAAAGGTAATCGATAACATAACGATTTGTAAATTATATATATCGACCGAGTAGTTAAATTCTGGACCATGTGGTTTGAGGGTGCAAGCTTTAAGTTCCTGCAGGGAAAACCTTCTCCAGATGATTAATAAAACGTTTCGAGTAAAACTGGGGATCCGCAACAGATACTGACTTGGGATCGTGGCGCCTTGATTTATAAGCATGCTCTATTTTCTTTCTCATGTTGTATCCCTGTAGTATATCAATTATACCAAGATAGAGTACAACATCATAGACCTCAAAAAGTTCTGTTTCATTAGAATTTGATGGTTCTTTTGAGAAGACTTTACGGTTTGCCTCAGCTGGCATGTTTACTCCTAACTGCACTCGTAACCTGATAATGGAAGAGCTTGGTATTTAAGTCAATGTAGTGATGATATCTTAAAAAAAATTAGTCAAATAAGTTCAGCCCTTTTTTAATTTAGATATGAATTTTCATCTTAGTTACAAGATGCAACCCAAAATGACAGATTTAGCTTATTTAATCAGATTGAGATTCTTTGAGCAGATATGGCAATACCTTGCAGTACCAGGAAGAAGGAGATCAACTTCCTTATCACCTACTGAAAATGCTTTCAAAGTACTTCCTCTGATGTGTGGACCAGGTGCGGTGTTGACAGAACTCGGCTCATGGGTCACAAGAAGAAGTCCCTTTGGTGGAATTGACCGGTCGACATTAAATAATGTTGGAGCTAGTAACATGAGAGATCAGTAAATAATCAGATTACGGAGCATATTCTTTGTAGAAACAGCAATTTTAATAGATTGAATAAATCAATAAACATATAACTAGCCTGATTTTAACATCTAGTAAACTATGTACAGCAAGTAAATAAATCATCAAAAGTTCATTAACATAGAAAAATTTACCAAGATCAGTAGGAGACTTCACAGGTCCATGGTATGAATCTGGCGGTTCTAAGAGAGCATTCATATGCTTAGGAGCTCTAAAATGCAATCCCAGAAGAAGGCTATAATCTATAATGCGCTGTGATTCTAAAAAGACACAGTCTAGGTAGATTTGTCTGCAAAAATTTGGAAGGGAAGTCCAGTTAGTTAGTATGTTATTAAATGACTTCTATAACTATTGTGGTTCTCATGACCAGAGGTTCTCATGACCAGAATGACGCAAAATGAGAAACTTACTTGAAAAGGGCATCACGTAACGACTTGTCCATATGAAAAGCATAAGCAAGATCAAGGTCTTTAAATGTGGTACCCTCATCTATGTCATCGATATTGGTTTTTCTTCCATGGTAAGAACCCTTTAAATCATAACGACGATGTATCCGCAGTTGTGTGTAAAACATATTTCCCATGACCACAAATTGTACCTGAAAATAAATAAATGAATGTAATTATTTTATCCATTACTATAAACCAAAAAAGAAGACTGGATTAAGGTGAAATACCTTCTTGCCACTTCTCAGTGAAATTTCATGGAGTCCATAAAATTTAGTGATCAGAGTGTTATCATGGGCTTTTACATGATTGTAATAGTTGGGAAGCATCTTCAGTAATTCCTATAAAATCCATAAAACAATATCAACATTTAATTACTGTTACAAGTTTACAACCGTCTAGCGCAACTTTGTCATCCTTGACAGCGACTAGACTTGATATATGCGTGTAGTTGGTACATGTCTGTGTGTGTGTATGTGTGTGTTCATACACATAATTGTAAAAAAGCATGCTTCATAAGTTTCATAAAACACAACACATATGTTTTGGTAGATACAAACCTTGAGTTCAGATGTTCGTAAAGTTTTAATCACAAATTTGTCATCAAGAGACATATAGAAAATGCTGCCGCTTTTTCCTGAAGTAGAAATCTCTCTCAAATCATCCCCACATATCGACATCATATAATCTGCGGCATCTATGTTGAACATCTCCCTTAAATTTCTGGAAACAATTTCATCAATATTTATTAAGAGTACCAAAACATATTACAAACATCATTTACAAATCACTCTGCTTGCTCCAGAATACACTGAACCCTTGTTTGAGCCATGTATTTATGAAGTATCAGTATTCCTTAACCCTTTTATTATAATGTTTTCTATGATTCTCCCATTAACAAAGGTAATTACGCCCTACTTAATGCTAAAAAATTATGTGGTCATATGTCCAAGAAAGAAGTAAATAAAACAGAACAGATGTAAGAACAAATATACATCATATCCAGATAAACTAGTACCTGAAGACCATAGGACAATAATCTTTCCAATGAAAATCGAATGACAAGTGTGGAGGTGTCATTCGTGAGCCTTTGGTGGGAAAAAACACCCTTATTCTTGCTTTTTCACCAAAATCCGAGTATCTCAATGTACGTATAGAAATCCGTGAGGTTTTGCCAACAATATACCTGTTAATTGAACCGATCAGTCCCACCACACATTAGTGTTCATATAAGTACGAGATTTATCTGGCTGTGGTAATTATCTACATGCTTTGTCATTAATTGTTGGGATTAAACTTAACCTAGTTAAATTTGTAAATCTAGGACATGTTGTGAGCACGGGAAAAGGAAATATGAAGCCAAATCTAGAATTATTCTCCTAATCATATAGACGTGAAGGTTTCTTGTTTAATTTAGTTACCTGATACCTAGCTGCAAATTAAGCATCAGATGGTAGCTCTTAACGTCATCAGAAATGTCCGATAATGACTTTAGTTTCACTTTCTTCACATGCTTTTTGCGTTGTTGTTCACGTTTGTATGATAATCCTGCATTAGTATTTGCCTTTTCTTTGATCAAAACTCCATCTATATATTCCTGTTCATAAATTACAGTTGGATCCTCATCGGCCACTTCAGTTTCTCCATCCTCGGAGCCATGAGATAATATGTCAGTATTGTCTAACACAGAGAACTCTGTACCCGAATCCCCCTTGATATCCTTATCTTTTTCCAAGGATACTTTCTTGACTATCTTCCGATTGGAGTCTTTGAGAACTCCAATAATAGGTAAAACTCCAATAATAGGTATTTGTTTAGGTAGCTTACGGCTTATACTACGTTTTAGCTCCTTTAAAACTTTCTTTTTGCCTAATCTTCCTGAAGGCCGGTTCCTCTTTCCTGTAGGATAAAAAGTGCCGCGTCCATCCTTGATGCCATGAGTCCATATTCCAAAATAATAACTACCATCAGCAAACCTATAAACGCCTGACCCGTGTCTAAACCCATTTGACCAATAACCATCATACAAATCACCGTTATGAAATTTCATTACCCCTCTACCACACATCTTTCCTGCTTTCCAATTCCCAATATACATATCTCCATTACACCAAGCATATTTACCTGTACCTTCATGCACTCCATTTTTCCAAAAACCATCATAAATATCTAAATTACTATATTCTTTTCTACCATGTCCATGGTGAATGTTTAACCTCCAGGACCCTATATATTTAGACCCGTCTGGATTAGTCAACGTTCCATAACCATCAAGAAAACAGCCAGAATAATCACCCTCATAACTTTTTCCAGACGACCAAGTAATCCGTCCACCCTTACTCATTTTTCCGTCTTCCCATTCACCCTCATAAACTGTACCATCTTCCCATGTGCATTTTCCCTTGCCATGGGGGATCATCGCCTTCACGTTACCAAAGTACACACATCCATTTAGAATGATCTCCATATGTGTCCTGAAATCATGACAATGAACACTGTTAGATATAGTATTACAAATTTCTTTCCTTTTTCATTCTGCAATAGTTTTCGTATTAAATTTGGTAAGTCACCAGTTTGGTCAACAAGCCAGTCGAAAATCATGGTACTTAGTTTGTGTTCTTAATCTAATTACAACTCTAGATTTTATCTTTTTGAAAACATGGGAAATGGGACTAAACAATCATTCTAATTTTTTTAACTTAGTTTTTGCTATCAACTACCCTGTTTTCTAATGTTCTGTTTGTCTTTGTTTCATTGTTTGGGTCACTTTTCGCTCTTTTCAGACTATTGTGCCGGTCATTTTTCAGGCTGCTGACCAGCTGTTGTTATTAGATGATGGGCGGCAACTGATGAGACTATGGGGATCAGGTCACTTCCTTACTACTTGGTCAAAAGTTGTTTACTTAGCTTTGATTCTTTAATTGTTGAAGTAGTCTTATATAGCATTGGGTCATTACACATAGTTTACTGTGATATTTGATCCATTTGTATTTTATGATTACTAGCTTTTTGATTCATTGGTACTTTGGTAGTGTTTACTGGTAGTATTTGGTCCATTGATAGTAGTATATTTTTATGTCTTATGTTTTGGTCAAGTATAACTATTGTGGTTGATCATTCATGCCTGACAATTGTTGATCTTTTTCCACGTTGATGTATCATCTATAATTTTAACTTGGGCATGGACCTTGGTATATTGACTTGTCAATAAATAGTAAGTATGATGGCAGGGCAACTTGAGGTCAAGTTATGGGATGACATAAAGAAAGTTACATTATATCATCCTTTTAAGATCAAGTCTATTTGATAAGGTCAAGTTATGGGGGTGACATTATGAGCAAGGTTGCGAAATTTGAAAAATCAGATCGGATGGAAAAAAATTGGATTGAATTTTTATGTATTAAAATAATAATTTATAAAATTATATGTAATAGAAATTAAAGAACTATATAAAATTTCAAACTTAAAGTAATTGACTAATAACATTAACATATATAATTCTTCAATTTAACATCGTATGAAAAATAACATAATTAATCAAATAACCCTTTTATTAAAAAAAATGTATGAGTTATTCAAAAAAATAAAAAAAATACTCCCTCCGTCCCACTAGAAATGTCTAATTTTAAATTTTCAAAGTCTTTGTTTTTTAACTTTGACTTTAGTTACTTTTTATTGCATTATATAATAGTTGATGAAAATTATATTAAATAAAAACATATCTAAAACTTAATCAATTCATATATTTTTCATCAAGTATTATACAATACAGAAAAAAATATTTAAGGTCAAAGTTACAAAAAAAAGACTTTGAAAATTCAAAACTAGACATTTCTAGTGGAACGGAGAGAGTATATGTTTAATTTTTGTTGACCCAACCAAATCTGGTTGATTCTTATGGATATGGTCGAGTTTGACTAAAGTTGACTCAAGTGTATGATGTTGATTGATTTTTTGTGCGACTATGACAATCTCGTCTTGGTAGCCAACTCATACACAGATTCCGGAAAATTGGTTGTAACAGTCGATTTTTACAACACTCATTATGAGTGAGGATATTATTAGACAACCGTTTTAACTTGGCAAATGAGCAACCAGTTGCCATAATGTCATGGGCCGGAGACAATTATTCTGACTCTGGGGATCCAATATGGCTTGACAAAGATGAACCCGTATTTGAGGCTAATGAACATTAAATTATACATATTCCTTATATCATCTATATATAGACGATTTTATACATATGAAAATATACTTGTTTTATGAACTTTTGATACTTACGTGCACAATACGTTAGAGACGGAGCCAGAAATTTTTTTGCGAGAGGCAATTTTAAAAGTCGTTTGTCATACTTATAATAGTCGTATCCGAGAATGTGAAAAATACAGACTGTAGCTCGAGAATATATAATGTATTCAATCATAATGCAAGAAACCAAAAAAATATACTTTTTAGAAAATAAATAGCTTGCATATATATATATATATGACCCTTATTTTAAGAACCTATTTTTTTTGTAAGAACCGTGAGAACTCTTAAATTTTATATTGGAACACATGCTTTTCTTGGTCATTCACATGTGAAATGTTGTAAAAACATATGTTATAGAAGAAATCCATACGATTCCCATCAAATTGTCACCATTTCTTGCATCGCCGCCCATCAAATCCATACGATTCCCATATGCGTCCCTTGACAGCCAGCTTAGAACGGATGAGGGCCTTTGGCTCGTACCGTATCCACCCGAAAACGAACATGATTCTCGCCGGAAAGTTAACTTACACATCTGCAAGTCTTGCTGGAGATGGTCGCCGTCGCCGGAGGATCATGGTGGTGGTCGGAGATGATCATGGTGGTGGCGGTGGTGGTCAGAGATGGAAGGAGGAAGGAAAAACTTTGTACTTTTTGTACTTTTTTAAATGCTTGTACCATAAATAACCCACCCCTATATCTATATACATATTTTTTTACATAATTATTATGATTATTATAATTAGTTGCTTGTGATAAATATATATAACATTTTGAAAGAAAAATAATTTTTCCACAAACAGCTATATATATAGTTATATATTTAAACAAAGAAAGTTTTTTGTTAAACTTTTTTCATATTTGTTTCTATTAAAAATTAAAAAAACTCAAGTTTTTTATTCATCCAATAAAGAGGTCTATCTCAAAGTCAATGTTTCAATGACCAATGACTTCCAAAGAATAAGTTATGACAACGAAGGTAACATTTGTATTTAATTATTTCATACTTATTTTTCTTACTTTTATTTTTTTTTACAAATATACCATTTAAAATTTAAAAATTTACATTGTATTAAAATTGGAATTGTTGGAATATGATCACGTAAAATGAACGTATGTCGGAAAAGTATTTAAGCCTACGGGGTCACACCTCAACGTGAATGTAACTATAAATTGATTAATATATTAAATGTAGTTTATTAACTAATTTGATCACGAAAAACTAACGGAGGTTCGTTAAAAGAGTTAAAAGTTAACGGTACTTAATTAACGGACTTAACGGAGAAGAGTTGGAATTAGGAAACCCCTCTAGAATGTTCTAGGGGGGGGGGGACGGTCGAACAAGGGCTCCAAAACCCTTAAACTTGGCCATTAAGTTTCCTAAGCCTATAAATAGAAGCCTAGGTTAATTGTTTTTCACACACAATTAATTAGGTTTTTTCTAAAACCCTAAAAATCTCTTCTCTCCTCCTCTCTCTTGTTTCGGTCGACTACCACAAGAAAACAAGGGGGTTTTGGCTTTTGTTTGGGTCGAAATTCAAGGGTAAAAAGAAAGGGTTGTTCGGTTCGTGATCAAGTACTAGCATACATACGTTCCACCGTTGAGTGTGTAATCGTAGAGAGGTTAAGTTAAACCTTGTTCTTATCTTCAATCTCTCCATTATAAGGTACAAATTCTATACTTTGGTTAATTAATTAAACTACATAGATCTTGTCTTCCGTTGCGTGCTTTGTGATTTGTTGTGATAATTAGTTTTAAAACCCAACAGTGGTATCACGAGCCTACTATGTATGTTTTTTGATTACCAATAAATCAAAACTTGAAGGGGGGTTAGGGTTCTTGATCTTCAAATTTTCGAATATATATATATATATAGTTAAATTGTTTTTGTAATTTAATTACATTATTTAAATAAGAAAAAAATATATATGGTTCGAAAATTTTTTCCAGAAAATAAAAAAAAAAAAGTTTTTTTTTAGGGTTCCTAATCCAAGTTTTGATTTAATTACATGTTTATGTGATAAATCGTATGTAATTATGTGTTGTACCTTTACTTTTAATTGTTAAAAAGAAGTAAAAATCATGAATTTTTCATGCAAATCATTCATGATTCTTACTTAGATATATTGAGATGAAATCTTGATCATTAGGGTTAATTATGCTAGATAATTGTATAATTAATTGTGTGACAATGTGAATTTTTCGTATAAACTTTCTGTTTTGCGACAGTTTACTAAAAAATTGATATCTATTAATCCGTAATGAGTTAGAAGTTGTGCTTTGAACTGTAGATTCCCAACACACAGGGCTAAAACTTTGTAGTTCTGGTCGAAATCTCAATCGGACCAGAAACAGGTCTAAACAGCTCGTGAAGCTACTGGAATTTCCAGAAAGCTAACTATGTGATTATATGATAATTGTTTGTGATGTACATGTTTAAGGCTTACGCAATCAAGGCAACTTGATGTATGTGGTCCTCCTCTTTGAAGGAGGAGCCGGATTAGACATAAATAAACCATAGTGACATGTTTAGGTGGCCTACCATAACTCGTTGCATGCTTAATAGTTATAGTTTATAATTTTGCATATTTATTGAGATATAAATTGTGATGTAAAATTGTTTTGAGAAAAGATAAACTTGACTAAGCAATATCGAAATAAGAGACTTTTTAATAAAATTGGAGTCCTACAACCTTGAGATACACCGGCTCACCCATTTGAACAAACTCTAAGAGAGATATAAGCCGGAGTGCGCTAGCCTTCTAAAAGGGCGAGTTTTTAAATCGCATTCATCGCATACCTTTTCCCTTGCGCTTCTTTGTGTGTTCAAATGGAGCTACCGAGCTCTCTTGTGTTGCTAAGACTATACAAATGATTTTATTAAATATTATGTTTAGAAGATATGCATGAATTTTCGAAACATAACTTTTTGATCACATATCAAATTGTATGACCCAATCAACTTAAGTCATTGCCATCCAATTTGTCAAGGACACATGGGGTCGTTATTTTACTCACTGGTACACAGTGGTGAAATGACGATTGCATGACAAAACCCATTCACTGATACACAGTGGTGGTCAATTTTGCACATTCTTAGTTGGACGACTTAAAGCGAGTTAAGCGGTGAGACCTTGACCCGTGGCAAAAGATGGGACAAAACATGACTACAAAAGATCGTTTGATGAATCGAGCGTCTTACGTAGGTCCCATACTTTCTAGGAATTGCACTTGTAATGCAATTATTGCTCGTCACTTACCTTTTAAGTGCAATCATTTCTAGCAGATCAACTGATGAAATGGTTGTATGTCAATTGGATCCTAGCCTTAATGAAATTATCTGTTTATTCTATAAACATTGGGTAATTAATTTCTTAAGGATTTATTATCAAAAATACCGATAATTGAACTTGAATTTGTTTTGTAAAAGGCAACAAATCCTTCACAAAACATACACCAATCGGCTTTCAGGTCGATGCTGGAAAGAGAAAACTTTCTGAAACCAATTTCAATGACTGTTTTTGTGAATAGAGAATTGTTCTAAGAGTTGAAAAGAAAACCAATGTCATTAAAACTCAGATACCGCTATTTCTAATGCGAATGCCATTGCTTTGCAGTTGGAAGCATAAAATACTCGGTACAATAGACATATTGAGGTTGCTTATTTGATGCTAGAAGCATGTCTCCTGAGCTTCAAAAGGCAATTCGGATTGCAAAATCCGTGTGATATGATCAAATAACTCAAGTCTATGTACGGAAAACAAGTTGGAGTTGAATTACTTTAGCTAATTGAGTCACTCCATAACTTGAACACGAGTATGGGAAACCGGTAAATGCTCATGTACTCAAGATGAAGAGTCACTTTGAGCATTATGGAAAGGATTAAACTATGCGTATCTTCTGTCAATTCTTATTGGCATAAGAGATAATTGCAGATTTGCATAGCATAGTTGGACTTCATATCAAGTTGATTGAGTATGAAGAAAACCGTCCAAGAAATCTGAGATACCCCAAGTTCTTATGATCAAGGGGGGAATGGTTTAGAAAGCAAAACAACCGTAAAGCTAAAGGAAAGAACTTAGGTAAGAGAAAACAAAGTGTTTAGTCTCAAAACCTTAAAAGACCCTTTAGAAAAAGGAGCATATGGCTAAAGACCAGTCTTGTCATCACTATGCTATAGTGAGACTCTGGAAGAGGAATTGTACTAAAGTATCTAGCTGAGTTGAACAAGAAGAAGAAGCAAGTTGGTTTAACCAGTTCTTCTAGTATCTTCTTAACTGAATTATAAGTGTTGATGAGATTCAAATGATAATTCAATAGCAAAATAGTCAAGTTAACTTGGACTCTATCTTTGACATGGTCATCTTGTTTAATTTTTGTCAAGAAACGCATTTAAAGACTTCAATGTGAAGATATCTTACAAATCAAATGATGAATCATTTAATAAATGCGTGTCTTCGGCATTATAAGTAGCAAGAAACGCATTAAAAGTCTTCAATGTGAAGAGATCTTACAAATCAAATGATGAATTGTTTGATAAATGCGTGTCTTTCGAATTACCGTTAGCAAGAAAAGCATTGAAAACTTCAACGTGAAAGGATCTTACAATCAAATGATGAATCATTTGACAAATGCATATCTTGTATTTTCGGCTATAACAAGAATACCCTTTCCGCATAAAACCGGAGAAGATTAAGGAACTACTTGGACTAATACATTCCGATGTATGTGGCCTTTTTAGACATATGTCAAGGAGAAATTCTAGCTACTTCATCATTCTATGAATGATTTCAGTCGTTATGGTTATGTTTACTTGCTTAAACATAAACATGAAGTCTTTGAAACATTCGAAGAGTTTAAAAATGAAGTTGAAAATCAACTCGGTAAAACCATCAAGATTCTTCGTTCGGATCGAGGTGGTGAATACTTAAGCCAAGAGTTTAAGGATTATCTTAAAGCATGTGGAATTGTCCTATAGCTTACTCCTCCAGACACTCCTCAGCATAATGGAGTGTCTGAAAGGAGAAATCGAACCTTGCTAGACATGGTAAGATCAATGATGACCCGTACAACTCTCCCATTTTCGTTTTGGGATTACGCTCTAGAGACTGCTGTACGCATTCTCAATATGGTTCCAACCAAGAAGGTTGACAAGACACCGTACGAATTATGGCATGGTGATGTCCCTAATTTGTCTTACTTAAGAGTCTGGGGATGTGAGGCACTTGTGAAGCGCGATACGCCTGACAAACTTGAACCCAGACCTACTAAGTGCATCTTTGTCGGATACCCTAAGGAAACGATGGGTTACGACTTCTATGATCCCGCCAAAAACACTGTTCGTGTTGCTCGATATGCCGAGTTCTTTGAAAAGAAGTAAGTTCAAGAGAACAGTGGGAGGGTTGTAGAACTTGATGAGACTCAAGAGGAAGATGTGTCACCTTCTGAAGATACTAGCAATCATCAACTTGGGGGGGAAATTGTTCAAAGTGATGAACCTCAAGTCGATGATAATGAAGCGATTCCACTTCGTAGGTCCGAAAGGACAAGACGTCCTACCGAAAGACTATGTCTGATGGTAGAAGAAGACGTTGTTGGAGATCTCGATGAGCCTCCGAATTTCAACGCTGCATTATCAGATCCGGAATCTGACAAATGGCTTGACAAATGGCTTGAAGCTACAAAGGTGGAAATGAAATCCATGAAAGACAATCAAGTCTGGAGCTTGGTTGATCTTCCACAAAATGCTCAAACTGTTGGATGTAAGTGGATCTTCAAAAAGAAGACGGACATGGATGGAAATATACACACCTATAAAGCTCGTCTCGTGGCGAAAGGTTATACTCAACGTTTCGGTGTTGATTATGATGAAACCTTTTCTCCAGTTGCGGACATTAGAGCTATTAGGATTCTCTTAGCCATAGCAGCGTACTATGATTTTGAGATATGGCAAATGGATGTTAAGACTGCCTTCTTAAATGGTTACTTGGATGAAGAAGTCTATATGGATCAACCGGAAGGTTTTATTGATCCGAAACATCCCAACAAAGTATGCAAGCTTCAAAGATCCATTTATGGACTAAAGCAAGCATCAAGAAGTTGGAATAAACGGTTTGATGAAGAAATCAAAAAGTTTGGTTTCGTTCAAAATCCCGATGAGCCATGTGTATATCGGCAAGCTAGTGGGAGTAATGTTACTTTCCTTGTCTTGTATGTCGATGACATATTAATCATAGGAAAACACATTCCAATGTTGCAAGATGTTAAATCCCATCTTGGAAAGTGTTTTGCCATGAAAGATTTAGGAGAAGCGACATTTATTCTTGGAATCAAGATCTACCGAGATAGATTAAAGTGGTTGTTTAGATTAAGTCAAAGTGCTTATATTGATAAGGTCACTCATGCAAAGACTTAACTTATCTAGCAAGAACAGTGCTTCTACACCTAGTGAGGTGGAGCGTATGTTTAGAATTCCTTATGCTTCGGCCGTGGGATCTATTATGTATGCGATAAGATGCACTAGACATGATATTGCGTTCGCGCAAAATATAGTTAGCCACTATCAGCAAAATCCTGGATAGGATCATTGAATTGCTGTAAAGAATATTCTTAAGTACATGTGTGCTACTAAAGAGTTATTCTTGTTGTATGGAAGAAATCCTGATCCAGAATTCAAAGTGAATAGATACTGTGATGTTGGATTTCAGACTGATAAATATGTTTCAAAATACCAGTCGGGATACGTCTTCATTGTTTAAATGAAGGGACGGTGGAATGCTATGAGCTAAAAACCACATTCGCCATGTCTGCAACAAGTCTGAGTACATTGCCACCTCAGAAGCCGCAATGGAAGCAGTCTGGATAAGGAAGTTCATTAGTGGGCTTGACGTGATCCCCTCAAATGAATTACCCACTGATTTGTACTGTGATAATACCGGTGCATTAATCATTGCCAACGAACCAGGAGTTCAGAAAGGTGCCAGATATTATGCTAGACGATATCACTATGTTCGTGAGCAGATCGAACTAGGTGAAATCAAATTACTCAAAGTTCAAACAGATTTTAACTTAGCTGATCCTTTCACAAAAGCTTTGTCTAGGCCCAAGCTTGAAAGGCATGCCGAGGGTATAGGACTTAAATTAGCTAGTTATTTCATGTAAATCTGTTGTTCGGTATTTGGATAAGGGATGTTAAACAATTTATATTTTCCATAATGAAATAAAGTACTTGATATGTTTGATTTCATTCAATATTAAATTGTGTCCTATATTTGCATGTTTAATCCTTGAATATTTCATTTAATATTTTATATATTATTAAATATTCTAAATTGTCCATTGTCGATTATTTATATGGGAATATAATTAAACGAAGACAAATGTGAGTGTTTGGTTATATTCTTGGAATATGTAATGGATGGATCCCACCAAACTCACATGATATCCATAGCGGATGCATATCGGACTACCCCACTAACGAATTATCACTTTATGGATCATCGTCATTAAGTGAAATTCGCAAATGGTTACCCTTATTGATCCTTTGACTTGAGATACAAGTAGGTCAGCATATATGAATCGCACTTACTTGATATAGTTCTAACTCACCTGAATAAGGGGGTACATAAAGGGCTATTTTCAGAAAGTGTCGTGAAATATGATGACTGACACGTGTAGTCAATATAGGATTTGTTCCTTCAATTTGAAATTGAAGTATGATACCGTTTGGCGCCCTCATTAGGACTAATTAAGATGTTTGCATGGCCGTGCCCAAATAAATCCAGATTGTTCTCGATTATTTTTGGTAATCATTAATTAGTTATAGAATGAGAAACATAATCGTTAAATTATGAAATGATCTCGATCCATATTCATATTTAACAAAGGTATCTGAACAAAGGGATAATAAATGCTTTAACCATTTAAACAGTACTTAAATGTTTTCGGGAGCATTGGGGTGTTGCTAGACGCTTACCAATGTTATTACCTTCATTCGTTACGAGCTCAAGTGGGAGCTGTTAGAATATGATCACGTAAAATGAACGTATGTCCGAAAAGTATTTAAGCCTACGGGGTCACACCTCAACGTGAATGTAACTATAAATTGATTAATATATTAAATGTATTTTATTAATTAATTTGATCACGAAAAACTAACGGAGGTTCGTTAAAAGAGTTAAAAGTTAACGGTACTTAATTAACGGACTTAACGGAGAAGAGTTGGAATTAGGAAACAATTAGGAAACCCCTCTAGAATGTTCTAGGGGGGGGGGGGGGGAACGGTCGAACAAGGGCTCCAAAACCCTTAAACTTGGCCATTAAGTTTCCTAAGCCTATAAATGAAAGCCTAGGTTAATTGTTTTTCACACACAATTAATTAGGTTTTCTAAAACCCTAAAAATCTCTTCTCTCCTCCTCTCTCTTGTTTCGGTCGACTACCACAAGAAAACAAGGGGGTTTTGGCTTTTGTTTGGGTCGAAATTCAAGGGTAAAAACAAAGGGTTTTTCGGTTTGTGATCAAGTACTAGCATACATACGTTCCACCGTTGAGTGTGCAATCTTAGAGAGGTTAAGTTAAACCTTGTTCTTATCTTCAATCTCTCCATTATAAGGTACAAAT
Organism: Erigeron canadensis; assembly: GCF_010389155.1. NCBI lineage: Eukaryota > Viridiplantae > Streptophyta > Magnoliopsida > Asterales > Asteraceae > Erigeron > Erigeron canadensis. The sequence goes on from NC_057765.1 coordinate 22,783,633, forward strand.
TCTATACTTTGGTTAATTAATTAAACTACATAGATCTTGTCTTCCGTTGCGTGCTTTGTGATTTATTGTGATAATTAGTTATAAAACCCAACAGGAATGAGGGCAACTGATCCCACTGCCTTCGTCCATGCAATACGTGTTCACAGGTTCATAGAGCATAGAACGAGGGAAAACAAGCCAAAACTACTCCATTATGTCCATAAGAGCCTTAAAGATACAAGAGTGATGTTCGAAGAACCACAATGTAAGAAACATTGAAGATCACTTTAGTATGATGCACCAGAAGGACCGGGTGTGTCACAACAAGGACGAGGCGAAATTAACTTGGGGGTATTTTTAGTATGATGCACCATGCCAAGAGGAAAATCAAATCTATAGCACCTAAGTGCGCCACACCCTATCCCTATGGTGCGCATCACTCAAGGTCTGTGGCTGAGCTAGAAATCTTTGGTAGTCTAAAACCTTAGAAAACATATCATCAAACACGACTCCGAACGAGCTTGGGGGTATTTTTATGGTTCTTTGAGCTTCTCAACCCCCTCAAAAACGATGCTAGATCGTACGAAGCGCCAGTCGATATAGTTGTTTAGATCTTAATTATTATATGTTGTTATAGTTGATCCTATATGAATTGATTGATAACTTATTTTGGATCAATAGGTTTTTAATAATTGATCTTTAGTAAGTTAAGACATGAAACTATATAATCGATCTATAAATAATTTGTAAGATCACTTTACTCTCCGAGAGAATGTGGTAGATAATACTTCTACATGAATATCCTATACCAAAATGTAGAGTATTCAAGAGGCCGTAAAGCAAAAGAATTGATCAAATTAAGCTTTCAAGTTTATTTCAAACAATAACTCTAGCGGTTTGACTAAAAAAGAGTTTTTAAAAAGGATATACTGAGCATGAGAAAAGTTATGGCTCTGAGTATGATGATCGATAGATGACGAAGGCACCAAAGAATAAGCTAGGGTGGTTCTTTTTTAATATTAATGTAATACAGAAGTTTTTAACTAATGTAATGTTTTTTCTAATTATCATGTTAAAATATAATTTATGAGAGAAAATATTAAAAATAAAATGAAAGAGATATATGACTTCTCATGTAGCGAGAAGAAATCACTCACATATGTTTCAATTAATGAGCATCAAGATAACCGTTCATGTCTACTTTTAATGTGATCGTGTCCCAGTTAACGATAACCTTGGATGGATAGACTAAACATCTTAAGCTAAGACATATAGCTAGAGTGCAGCCACCTACATCATTTTTTTTTTAGTATATAGGAATTTAATGAACTATGCACAAATGTTTATGTTGTGTAATGAACTACTTGCATGTTTATTATATGTAATGAACTTTCAAATTCTGGTTATTGATTGTACTCGGGTATATGTGACAACCATATAAGCTGACACTTGTAAGTTTTTGATTGGTCAGATACATTCCATAACTTGGATTTGAAAGTTCATTACATACAATAAACATCCAAATAGTTCATTACATAACATAAACATTTGTGCATAATTCATTACATTCTCAGGTCCTTATTCTGTATATAACCCTTTGAAAAGACTTTAATTTGTTACGTACGTTGCAAAACCCATCAAGTGACTTAACTAAAGTTTGAAACACGTGAAATAATAAGGTAATATACTTTGACTATATACTTCAATATATATACTATACCTTGCTTGTGGAATTGGCTATATATATTATTATTATTAATCTGTATGTCGTACATGATTACTGTATATTATTTGACCCTTGCGCTAGCTATTCAACATGCAACACTTGCATATAAATATTAATGTATTTACACTGCACCAATTACAATGATATTCCATACATTGCATCTCTACTATAATAACGGTTTATGAACCCACAAATAGCTAGCTAGATGCTGTCTCTACAATTTTGGACACTTGCAAAAAGACGTACACATCACGTATATAATAACTTAAAACTCTCTGTCTTATTTATATTATATATTACTGAAAGGTAATTAACTCTCTGTCTTATTTATCTACTTTCATTTTATACAATATACAGTATATATTAACCGTTGACTTTTGTACAGTTGATGAAGACAGTATCTTATTGTCATAATGTAAAATTTATCATCCTAATAATACAGTACATACAAAAAACTGTAGGTGATTCAGACATGCATACGCAGATTTTAATGATCAGCTAGGATATATCAATATATATAGACGTCTAATAGAAGTAATCTCTTAATTTCTCGATAATTTCTCGAAGAGTCAAAAGAACATAAGAACATGGTAATCTTTTATATATGTATAAAATCTTTTATATTTGTTTTATTTTACCTAAAACTTAACCTTAATATATATTGATTTATTATTATTATGCAAATGCATATTTGAGCACTAGTTTCTATCTATCTAATATTGGTTTGTTTCATGAGTTGTAAAAAAAAATACATATTCATGGGATCATATACAAAACATTTAAGAATTCGATATTCAGGAATCAGGACTTCTAATGATTATTTACTAGCAACCAATTAAGTTAAGCAATCTGAAACCCACCCTAACACAGTTGCATGTGTAATCAAGATTAAACATATATGCATGATAAAATGCATTACTATATGTTACTACACTTCTGCTAAAAAACCAAAAGTTATTTGAATATTCATACTTTAATATCATCCATTACGTAATGATAGTATGTAGAGGTGGTCATTTAAATATGAAATAAATAAACATGCATTATATATATATATATATTCTGATCAAAATTATATCTATACATCAGGTTTATATTCGAGAGCCGTTAAGGTTACACTTAACGTTGATAAAAAAAATTGGACTTTCATATCAAAAGTCCACTCCTGAATTCTATGGTGAGTGTATAACTAATATTTAATACATCTTAACTACGGTCCTAAGGGCTGGATTTGGCGAAACTCTATAATTATATATATACCTAGCTTTTAAAAATTTTAGTTATAACATCTTAAATACAAAGAAGAAGATAACAAAAGAAGCAGAACTCAAGGAACTCATCGACAAATTAAGTGCATGTATAATTGCATATAAACATGAGGAACACAAAGTTTAAGAACTCACCAGTCACCCGTAAATCAGGTCAAGTATAATCAAAGGAGAAACCGAACTTGGAACGTATGTACTCTAGCCAGAATCGGATTCGAAGTCTAGACTCCAGTAGAGAGATTCTACTATATATATATATATATATATATATTCAGATGGTCAATGAAAGGAAGGTTGTTATAATAGACAAGAATATGTAGCAAGCAATCAATATATATAGTGAATGGAAAAGGATATATGACCCTATATATTATATATTTGAGTTGTTCCTTTCGTCAACTGTATGCTGAGGTCGTAATCGACGTATTTAAATTGTAATGATAGGCCAAAATATATTGGTATACAAGAAACAGATCACCTTACTATTTTTTAACTATAATAAACTAATTAATAGTAATAATTAGCTAGCTAATCAAGGGACAAGTATGATTTGAAAAGGAAAAAAGGACGTCATCAATAGTTTGGAAAGTGATTAGTGATCGATTGTTGGGAGAGACTTGGCTTAAAGCATCTCCGATATCTTAATATATACTATAACACAGTTGAACTAATGACTAATTAATTAATCACATTATTCGATTTCATCAAATTGACTTTTGATGATGTCATCATTTAGATAAACTACAAATTAAAAATCATAGTAATCATTATCCAAATATATTATTACTAGCGTTGTACCCGCACGATACGGCGGGGAATAGGAAAAAAAAGCCGGTCAAGTAGCGGGTACCGTGTTATTAAATGAATGTATAACTTAACCTCAAGCGTTTCTTATTTCGACTCAAAGTGAAAACCGCGGTTGTTGTTTTAGAGTGAGCGTTTTTTATGTTGAGTGATTTATTAAATTCAGTAACGCTAAATATACACAAACTGAGTAATAATCTTTATTAGGTAGCAATCATCGTAACGATTGTTTATCTAAAAGTAAGGGAGACGTGGACAAAAGTTTAAACAATGAATTAGTATGAATAAGCCAAAATGCAAAAAATAACCTAGAAAATTGAAAAAGAAGTAAAGTACGTCACCAAGTGTAGAAATATACATCAAATCGAAGCCACCTGCAATGTAGAAATGTACAACAACGTACTCAGTTGACGCAATTTCAGTATGATATACAGTATTAAACAAATTAGTTAGTACCTAAAACCACACACCTTGTATGACCTATGCATCATGTAAAACTTCTCTGTACACCACGTTTGAGGTGTATACTCCTGGTTAATTGAACTCTTTAGCAGGTATGACCAACACCTTTGTCCTGTCGCGCGAAATCCCTCTAGATAGTCCCACATAAAGTTGGCCATGCGAGAATACCGATTTAGGTAGATAAATGCCAACGTTTGGAATAGTTTGGCCTGGAGCTTTGTTTATTGTTATCTCAAAGCTAAGCCTAACTGGAAATTGTTTTCTCTTCAACTTGAAGGGGAACATATCATTTTATTTTATGGTTAATGGATGTATCTTTTATTAATAAGTTTATTAAGAACATTATAGAGATATTCCATAAATATGAGTATAAAATATTTTATGGATATATTGGATAGATTTAGTGTGTGAGTTAGAAATGTGTTGAAACTTAAGGGTACTTTAGGTATTTTAAAGATAGAGAATTGTTAATTAATATAGTATGGATATCTATCTATACCTATACTATAATATAAAGCAAATCAATTTTTGATTTTCAACATTAAACTTAAAATTTTAATATTGATTTTAAATTTCAACAATGTACACACTCTTATGCATGATGTACGATACATCATAGTCACATTACATTAATAACTTTCACTACTAACCATTGCCACCGCCACCACCACAATCTCCGCCGCCACTACCGCCGCTCGCCACCATCATTCGTCACCACCGCTCGCCACCATCATCCGTCACCGCCGCCACCATTTGACTTATGGTATATGTTGAGTCTTGGATTCGCTGACCAGACTTGGTCGCTGACGTGTGTCGTCAGCAGGTCATCAGCGAGTCCAGGGACTCTCTTTAGCGGGTTGTATGCTTCCCAATTTGTTAGTCAAGGCGGGAAGAAATCAAACCAGATGAAGACAACAGTCACATGGTGGTTCTTCCAACTGTAATTTGCCTTGTATGACAAATGTACAGTTGGGACCAAAGCAAGGGTTTTCTCTCTCATACCCGATTTGGTAAAGAAAACAAAAGCTCCCGCATGCAAGTACTTCGAGCCAATGGAACGTCGAAAACCACCATTTAGTCACTATCAAAGAAAGGCTGTGTTGCCCCAATTCTCCTCTATAAAAGGGAACACAGTCGCATCATATACTTTGTGTCTGTCACCATAAAAAGTGTGTGTCACTTATCTTGTAATTATTTAAGTTTGTAGTGTATCTAGACTTAGCAATTACTTTGTTCATTTGTATTCTTGTAAATCAAGTTTTTAATATTGACCATGTATTCATCGGTTAATCAATGATACATATGATTAGACTTGCTTAAATATTTTGCATTTGAACTTTTTATTGTTCTTGTTGTTTACTTTCTTCCCTTTACTTTTTGTATAGTTAATCTTAATACAAGTTGTGCATTCGTGGTCCATCAAGTGGTATCAGAGCCACCGTTCCTAAATCATTGGAACAAGATCTGTTTGCCTTATTGTATTTACATTAATTTTCTGTTCTTTCTCTCTTTAAAACTTTCTTTTCGGTAAAAACAAGAACATGTCTACTGTTCCTTCCCTTGTGAATACACGTGACTTTGGTTATGTGTCTGTTCCTCCCAAGTTTGAGCCCAAAGATTTTGGGTTTTGGAAGGAAAGAATGCTTCTTCACATAGTAGGGGTGGAACCTTATTTAATGACCATCTTAACAGTTGGTCCCTACGTACCCACCTATGTCCAAAGAACTCCAGGAGCCACACCTGAAGCTCCTGAGATTGTGATTGATCTGGTAAAACCAGAAGTCCAATGGACAGATGATGAGCGGAGACCGGTAAATCTAGATTCCAGACTCAAAAACATGATTGTCACCATCCTTCCTACTGACATCATGAAGCTTATCATCAAATATCCCACTTCCAAGGAAGTCTGGGATAGATTGTGTAACATGTACGAAGGTTCTGTTGACACAATTAAGACCAAGAAAATTGACCTAAAAAGGGCCTATGAAAACTTCTTCTCTCTTCCTGATGAAAGTCTTGACAGCACCTATTCCCATTTCAAAGGGTTGCTAAATGATATGACTAATGATGGCATTGACCATGATAATTTTGAGTTGTGCCATAAATTCATCGATTCCCTTCCTCTTAAATGGCAAAATTTGAGACAAATCCTTCGTACCACCAAACAGATCCAAAATTATGATCTTGAGGAACTTTTTGGTGTGCTTCAGTTTGAAGAAAAGGCTTTGGCTCAAAACATACGAGCTGCTGCTGATGCTCGTAGACATGTTGGTCCATCTTCTTCTACCAGCACGTCTGCCTTTTTTGTCTCTGACCCCATTGCTCTTGTTTCTGCTGAACCCATAAATCTTAACGTGGATGTCAGCAACTCAACCCTTCCACCCTCTATCCAATCTCTTGTTGATGATCTTAACGCTGAAGAGAAACAAGAGATGTTCAACGATTTCATGGAATTTACCCTGATCACTGGGAAGAGGTATTCTCGAAAATGGAACAACCGTAAGAAGGTTGCTCCATATAAGCCTCCTGCTGATAAATCTCAGGAGGAATGCTAGAGGTGTGGCAGAAAAGGCCATTACCAAAAGGAATGCAGGGTTTCTATTCCTACCCCTGCTGCTCCTAAAACTAATCCTTCCAAATCTGTTGATGAGTACAGGAACAAATACTATCAGCTAAAAGCAAAAATTGCTGAAGAGGAGGAGGCCAAAACACCAGCCAAAGGACTGGTCGCTGAAGAGCATGATTGGGCCGATTCTGATGAGTCTGATGATGAAGGGTATGTGGATGCAATGTGCTTAATGGCACTTGCTGATGGTGATGCACTGACAAAAGACCAAGTCACTTCCATTCAGTGGGTGAATGTCACTGTAAAAAAGGTACACTCTCTTTCTTCTACTACAAATGAGGATAAGACCAAACTTTTTGAGTCTTTGTCTTGTGATCTTCAGTTCGTAGAATCTCTATGATCTGAGCTCCAATCTAAGCTCAGCTCTACCACCTCTGAGTTAAATGCTAAATCAGAAAAACTCATGAAATTAAAGAATGTTCATGTTGAGCTTCAATCTCATGAGTTGCTGACTCAAAAGCTTCAACTTGAGAATGAACAACTCAAGGTTGAGATAACTAATCTTAAGAATATTGTGACCTATTGGTCAAAAGCTTCTAAGTTTCACCATCAATGTTTAAGTGAACAAGTCCCTGCACAAGTTCATGCAGTGATAGGTGGTGATTATAACACTGCTGCTTCACTGGCTGACTCGTTCAAGGATGATGTGAAACCACAAATCTCCATTCCCCCTTCTGCTGTAGTCTCCTCTGATGAGATGAAGAAATGGTACTTTGTCAAGGGACAAAACAATTACCATAAAGAAATGGAAGTAGGTACTACCTTTTCTTCCTCCAGCAATCAAGCTATGCCTGTTGAGGAAAATGGTGCAAGCTCTTCTACTAGCACCAACAACATCTTCTCTCATCTTCCCATTCTTGGCATGATTCCAAATGAAGGAAGAGTTCAGTACTCTCCTGGGGAATCGTTTGAAGGTGACATCAATAGCGATGGTTTTCAACCTATTCACCTCAGCAGCTCACCATAGGAGCTGCCAAACCTTTCAAACGTAGCTCAATTCCCGTTCCTTATGACTATAGCACTCCTCAGAGTGCTAATACTGATAGTCAGCAATCCCAATCTCTCTCTATATCTTCTTCCTCCAGTCAGCAAGAAAACACTCATGCTGTAAACAATTATGACCAGCATAAGCGTCTGATAAAAAGACGTGTTAGGTTCGCTGATGTAAATTCTGATCAGCAGATACAGCCTGTACCTGCTTGTTCTAGAAACAATTCTCAAAACAGGTCTAACACTCCTCAGCGAGTGAATGTGTCTCATCAGCAAGTAAGATCGATAACCCCTCAAAGAGGACACTTGCCTCATCAACAAGTAAAATCGATTACTCCTCAAATTGGAAACTTGCCTCATCAGCAAGTAAGATCGATTACTCCTCAGAGAAGACACTTGCCTAACCAGCAAGTGAGATCGATCACTCCCCAAAGAGGACAGTTGCAAAACCAGCAAGTGAGACCCACTATCCCTCAAGAAGGTCTCTTGCCAAATCAGCAAGGACAATCCTCTATTTCTAATAGAGAGTATCTGCCTCACAGGCAAGTGAGGTCAGTGACTCCTCATTGCCAATCCAGGCCTATCACTCCCAGCAGAGTGCATCAATCTCATCAGCAGGGTCCCCCTACGTCTTCTCTCTCTGCTGGAAGACAAGCCTGGACAATGATCAGAGGATCTCAAATTCCCCAAAATCCTCCTAATGAATCAAATAGAGAGTCCATTCTTGGTCCTATTCCTCAGATGCCTCCACCCAGACCTAAGCAAAGAAACAAGTCTAAATCTAGACAAAAGGGTAGGGCATCATCATCTTCTGACCCTCAAATAAATGAGCTAACTCAGTGAGTTAACGATCTCTCTTCCCAGCTAAGAGAATTTCTCATTCAGAATCAAAAAGGCAACTCCTTTGACAAAAAGTGCTACTTGTGTAGCAGTAGAGGACATGTTGCTTCTGAATGTGAAGGCGTTAGCTCCAGAGAAGCTCCTGAGGTAATTCAGCAAAATTCTTCTCTTGCTGCTGAAGCTTCTTCCTCCACCAGAATCAATGAAAACCCCTCATCTGAACCTGAGTCTAGTGATGCCACTGCTATCACTGAGGAAAATGTTGCTGAGTACATCTATTCTCAGCACATCTCTTCTCACTCTCAAAGGGTAGTTACCAATGGTTTTGGTGAATCTACCATGCTAGTGGAATACAATGATACTGATGTAGTCAGCAACTTTGTGTTTCTCAGCAACAATGGTGAAAACATCATGCCTCATGATGAAAATGATAGTCCCCATGGGTGATGATTTGGGAAATTATCCCACTCTTGAAGAAGCCCTTTCTACTGAGGATTCTACTACCTCTGTTGTACCCACTATTAGTCCTGCTGACATAGCTGTCAGTGAGGTTGGCAGAGAGCCTCTCTAAATCCCTCTGTTGTATCCATGCAGGGCTCGCTGGGAAAAGGAGTGTGATATTTTGACAGCGGATGTTCAAAGCACATGACTGGCTCTAAGTCCCTGCTGGATAACTACACTGAGGCTCCTGGCCCTACTGTTGTGTTTGGTGATAACCCAACTGGACAAACTGAAGGGTATGGTCTTCTTTCAAATGGTCTCATCAAGTTCATCAAAGTAGCTTATGTAAATGGGTTGAAACACAATCTCATCAGCATAAGTCAACTTTGTGATGCTGACTACAAGGTAATCCTTGATAAACACCAAGGCACCATAGTAAATGTCAACAAGGAAGTCGTCTTGGTCGCTCCAAGAAAAATAGATGTATATCTGTCGACTTCACTCTTGTCAAAACTGACAGTGAGACTTGTTTCTTTGCTAAGTCAGCATCTGAACTCAATTGGTTATGGCATAAGCGTATGTCGAATTCTCTAGCCAAAAAGAACCTTGTTCGAGGCCTTCGTCATCTCTCCTTTGAAAAAGATAGACTCTGTGGTGCTTGTGAAAAAGGTAAATGCCATAGATCTACTTTCAAAACAAAGCAAGCCAATTCTGTCAAAGGCTGCTTTCATCTTCTTCACATGGATCTCTTTGGTCTAGTGAATGTCCAAAGTCTAAAGGGTAGCAAATACACCTTAGTTATTGTGGATGAATATTCACGATTTACTTGGACTATCTTTCTTCATTACAAGAGTGATGCTGCTGATGAAATTATGAAGTTCATCAAGAAAATAGAAAATTTCAACGGCATAAGGGTTAAAGAACTCAGAAGCGACCATGGCATTGAGTTCAGAAACCACACTCTTGAAACATTTTATGCTGATCAAGGGATCTCACAAAATTTCTCCTTTACCAGAACTCCTAAGCAAAATGGTGTTGTTGAAAGGAGAAATAGAACTCTTATTGAGGAAGCACGTACCATGCTCAGTGAGTCCTCTCTGCCCAGCAAGTTTTGGGCAGAAGCAGTCAACATGCTTGCCACACTCAGAATCGCTGTCTTATTGTTAAAAGATATGACAAGACAGCATATGAAGTTCTGAGAGGCAAGAAACCTCAAATCAAGTACTTTCATGTATTTGGATGTCCTGTCTTCATTCTCAATAATAAGGATCACCTAGGAAAATGTGATCCCAAAGCTGATGATGGCTATTTTGTGGGATATTCGTCCATCAGCAAAGCCTTCAGAGTAGTCAATACTCGTCTTTAGAAAATAGACGAATCCATTCAAGTCACTTTTGATGAAAGCTCATCAGCTCTCAAGGACATTCAATCTTCCTCCACTGAGATCATTTTTAATGAGCTCGCTGATCCCCTCACTGAGGCAGCTGACTCATTTATTGATGCTTCTTGCTCGCTGCCTGAAAACCATTTGTATATCCCACAGAATAGTTCAGCTGACTCTGAACTAGAGCAAGTCGCTGCTCATATCTACTCGATTGAGCCTATCTTAAGATCAATCCATGCTGCATCAGCCAAACCTAGATCACTAGCTGATGATTTGCAAGTTGATGACTCTGCTGAAGATGAGTTTCATGATGCGTTAGCAAATGCTGATGATATGGAGCCTGCTGATGACTCTCACATCAATGATGACTCAGTTCAGTCGAATGGCTCTACTGATCAATCTTCTGAACCCATTCTTACCATTGATCACTGTAGTCCCTTTGCCACCAGATCAAATGAAATTAAGTATCTAATGTATAAGTGCGGAAATTCTTATACACTAGCAATCAACAATAAGAACACGAATATGAATAAACTGGAACTGTATATTACTTCGGTAAATGCAATTACAAGTAAATACCAAGTCCCTAAACACGAAAATACAATGACTAGAAGATTAACCTTAAACATAAGGTTTAATCTCTATTTATACTAAAACTAATGGACTAGACGGACCTCGAATTTCATGGACCGAGCCCAACTCAGACGCCCATTCAAGCTTGACCAGGTCGAGCTCGACCAAGTCAACGTGTTGACCAATTCGAGCTTGACTAGGTCGAGCATGACCAAGTCAACGTGTTGACGAATTCGAGGTTTGACTTTATTATACGAAATACAATAACGTTTGACTTTATTACATAAACTAAAGATTCAAAACGACATTTCACGGATGCTGTTGTCACTAGGAAATGCACCAAAAAACTCCCCCTTGACATCAGCATCTTGAAATCTTCAGCAGTCTTCAAAATCTTTAAAATCTTCATCATTCAGCAGTATTCACAGTCTTCAAACATATTTGGCATACATCTTATCTTTCAACAATTGCTTCACCATTAGTTGTTACTGTTGAACTAATTAAACTACAGCCCATGGATATCATCTCAGTATTGTCTAATTTCACAAGGTCTTTCTTACACAGATTAGCCAAATGAAAAGGCTCATAGACTCTGAGAAGCTCATTTGAATCACCGTCGTCAACCACAGCTTCAAAAGATTTGACATCCATCCTCCAATACTTCATACTTAACAATAAATTCGGCTTCAACTTTTTCATCGGAACTTCCTTCAAGCATTCAATTTCATTAAAAACTATTCGTCCTTTAGGCTTTTTAGTAATAGGACCAATTTCATTTGGTTTAACTAATAATTGACCTTTCTGAGGACGAAAATGTCGATAAAATCCTTCACTTGCTTCCTTCTTCATCAATTCAACAAAATGATTAGCAAGTGGACTATTGCCGCAATTGTAAAAAGGCACTTTTGTAATATCAACAAAATCCCTTTTTGCAACGTACTCAATGCTTTCTTACTTATTGGAAAATACATGACACCAGAAGTTCTCTTTACAACAAACTTTTGAAATTCTAGATCATAAAACAAGCTCAAAATACGTCCATTTGTGTTTGGTAAAGAAGAATCTTTCACTTTGTTTAAGTAAAGCATCTTAGAAGCTTTCTTAATCTTTCTTTCAGTACAATTAGAAATTCCTTCAGGAAAAACTTTCTTTCGTACTTTCCTAATCAGTGAATCTTGAGTTGCCTTCACAGGTATAGATTGTTGATAGACCACTTCAATAATATCAGCCTCAACATCTTCAGTACAAACGATCTCATCATTAGAAATGATTTGATCTAAGTCCACTTCCTGATCAACAGGAAGGCCTTCAGATACAAGCTCACTCTCTTCCGCTTCAGCACTCTGCACTTTCTCAGAATCACGAGCACTTTTAGAAGCATTAGACTCCCCCTGAGTAGTAGCTACACCTCGAGCATGAGATGTCGAGCACTTTGGTATCTCACGACCCTTAGATTTACTGGAATCATCGTCTTTATCATTCGGCCGAGCATTACTAGAAAATCCAACCTTACAAGCATCAGAAGGGATCACTACACTCCCCCTAGATGCCAAATTCGCGAGTCAATCTTCAAAATACTTTATCCAGCTAGTAACTTATCAACTGTTGATGAGCAACTAGTGTTTCAGTTAATTTACCCAGCAAAGTTGTTGGTGCATTCCCGGGTGCCAACATCATTATAGAAGTTTGTCTTGAGTCTATTGAATATGTACTTGTAATAAACGTTAAGTTTTCACTTATAATAAAGTCAACCTCGAATTGGTCAACACGTTGACTTGGTCGAGCTCGACCTAGTCAAGCTCGAGTTGGGCTTGGTCCATGAAATTCGAGGTCCGTCAAGTCCGTTAAGTTTTAGTATAAATAGAGATTAAAGCTTATGTTTAAGGTTAATCTTCCAGTCATTTTGTTTTTCATATTTTTGTATTCCGAACCTGGTATTTTACTTGTAATTGCATTTACTGAAGTAATATACGGTTCAAGTTTATTTTTACATTCGTGTTCTTGTTGTTGATTGCTAGTGTATAAGATTTTCCGCACTTATACATTAGATACTTTATCTCGTTTGATCCGGTGGCAAAGGGACTTTCAATTGGTATCAGAGCCAACGGAGATATTCTTTTGGTTCGGGATTAAGGTTTCGACAACGATAAAGGTGGTTACATTTGGTTTTTGGTCCAATCAAGCTTCATACGCTCCATTCAAGCTCGAACAAGTCAAGCCAAGCTCGACCTGGTCGAGCTCGACCCCTCCTAGCTCGACCTCGACCTTACTCCAAGCTCCAAGCTCGACCTCGACCAATCCAAGCTTGACCACTCGAGCTCGACCTATCCAAGCTCGACCACTCGAGCTCGACTGCTGAAAATCGTGCTAACTTTGTTTTGGCCATAACTTTCAAACGGTATCTCCATTTTTGACAATTCAAGTGGCCATGAATTCGTAAATGAGTCTACTTTCCAATGGTTATGGAAACATCACTTGACCTCCACCACAGTTGGAGCTACTGGGTTATCTCTTGATTGTATATGTGAACAATTGTGTCATGATGTTGTTATGGCAATGAGCTATTGTGTTATCTCTGGATTGCATATGTGAACAACTGTTGGATGAAGATGAGAATGGGAGATGTGTTGTAACCAAAAACAAACGTATGGTCTGTTTTAAGAATTTTGTAGAGAAAAGGGGGGATAAAAAATCAAAGCTTCCATGTTTTCTATGCAAAATTCTTGGATGTTCGTAGCAATGAAGATCATGGTGTTTCAACAGGGTTTAGTCATGGTATCTTTTTGGTTTTGAATATGTGTGACATGTGTCTGACCTAATTTTTGGATCAAAGGCGCCTGATTTAAGATTAGGTGATTCAAATGAATCAGATGAAGATTGAAGACCGCGATTGAAAATCCGAGTAAGCTGTTCATGATCTTTGCTTAACATGTGTTTGGGATTTTGTCGAAAAGCATTTGTGATAAAGTTAATCATTTGTAGCCGAGTAACTGAAAATATGGCATTGCCTCAAGACAGTGTACATCTGTTTAAAAAGTACACAACTTCAAAGGATTTATGGGATGCTCTCGAAAGATATTGTGAGGGTGATGTAACTTTGAAAAAAAATCGTATCAAGCTTCTCAAGCGTCAATATGAAGCCTTTAATGGACTGAAAGGGGGATGTCTTGATGAGATTATTATTCGATTCAGTCATCTAACCACTGAATTGTCATATTTCGAAGTTGTTTATCCTCAAACTGAGCTAGTCGATAAGTTTCTAGATTCACTGCCTAAAACGTGGACTGATTATGTTCATCAACTTCAAGATGATCAGGAATACAGTACATGGGATTTTGAGAAGGTAGTCTCTAAGCTAAAGAACAGAGATATGAAGAGAAGGATTAAGGATACTCACTCGGATTTTACACAAGATCCATCCTTATATCATGCTAAGTCTGTTCATTTAGCAAGTTCCAGCTCAGCAAACAATGCATTTCTAAGTGGTGCAGAAGCTACACCAATAGTAGATGCTGATGGTATTGCCGGATATGTTGCTTATGACAATACAAATTCAAATGTTAAGAGCAATGCACAATCTTTCCATTCTATGCCAATGAGTATGAGTTCTGCAGAGGGAAGAATGAGTATTTACTCAGCCTTTTGTAATGCTCATGAAGCATTTATTGGGGGAAAGGTTACTGATCCTGTAGTAATTGATGAGGATTACAATCAAATAGATCCTGATGATTTGGAAGAAATGGATCTACAATGGCAGCTTACTATGCTTACCATTAAAGTCAGAAGGTTCACTCAGAGAACTGGTAGACCTATAGGTAATGGCACTAAAGGTTTTGACAAATCCAAAGTGAAATGTTATAATTGCGATGGATTTGGTCATTTTGCAAGAGAGTGTCAAAGGCCTAAAAGGATTGATAATACTGTTGCTGGTCGTCAAAATTATAATCAAGGCAGTGTTACACCAGATAATCATAAGACGCAAGCAATGATTACATATCCTGTTACTCCACAATAGCCTGTTTCATCACCATTTCGGATTCAAAAGTTGTTGTTGTTCAAAATCCAGATGGTACTTATCAATGGGATACACAATCCGATGATACCTCGAATCATGCCTATATGGTAGAATTATATGATGAGGTAGCCGCAACGATTGATTATTCTGTATACTCAAGTGAAGAAAGTGCATCTGAGACAGTACAGAAGAATATGTGTAATGTTGCTGAGACAGTAAGATCTGAGAGTGAACAAATGACTGCAATGAAAGCATCTGAATAAAAGAAAGAGTCATCAAATTCTGTTGATGACATTTCTATGCAGAGCATCGAAGAACAGATGAAGAACTTTGAGATACCTGGAGGTATGACAACAGAAGACTTCGTTGCATACATGGTAGATTGCAAGGCTGCAGATCAGAAGGTATCATGTTCTTTATCTTCTATAATTGATGTGTGTAAAATGGTGTCGGACTTAAAACTTAAGGTGCTTATTTTAAATAAGTCAGTTATTAACTTAACTAGTCAGAACAACATGTTTAAAAAGGAAAACGACTCTTTGTTTGCCAAAAATTCTGGTTTGGTAAAACAAGAAAGTCTTTATCAAGATAAGATTCGTGCATCTGATAAGGATATTCTTGCATTAAAAGAAAAACTAAAGGAGTCAGTTTTGATGGAAAAAGTGGGAAATGAACAATATGTTCAACTAACTGAAGATTTTTCTAAAAAAGAGAAAGAATTAGTTGACGCAAAATTGGAGATAGTTAAGCTTAATACAAGACTAGATCAAATTAGGGGATCTGAGTTAATACGATCAATGCAGATGCAAAAACCTGTACCACGGGATTCAAAAGATAAAAGTGGTTTGGGTATTAGTTATAATGAAGTTAGAGGTCCGTTCAATGATAGTTATACAGAATCTCTAACGCAGCTCACTGAAAAGATTGACAATGGTGTAATAGATCCAATTGTTTCAGAAAAACAAAATGTTGATCAAAAGACCCCTAAGAGCTCTAAAAAATCGATTGATAAAATTAAGGAGCTTAACAAGAAACATAAGCTTGAAAGCTCATTTGTTAAACCAGTGGATCCTAAGAATGGAATTTATGATGTTAGTACTTCTAAAGGATCTAATCAAGTGAAGTCAGCTTGTCCTGTTGATAAGGTTATTAAATGTTTCACAATGAAAGGATGTGATACTGTTTTTACATCAGATGAAATTGATTTTGAAAAGATCAATCATGACAAGATTGACAAAGTATGGAATAAGGATGAATCTACATCTAGTGAAGTTCCCTTAACTCCATATAAGACTCATAAATATTCTCAAAAGAAAGTACATTTTTTGGGTAAAAATGAGTCAACTGGTTTGTCAAAAGAGGAGTCAGCCACAATTGAACTTAAGGAATGTTTGGGTATGACTTCAGCTGAGTTTGATGTTAAAGCTAAGAAAGCAAGAGCTAAGAAATTGTGTTTCTATTGTTATGAAGTAGGACATGTTTATAGTTGCTGTCCAAATAGGAAACGGAGATGTCCTGATAAGGGTATGTCTTCTGGTGGATCTAGTGACTCAGATATTGTTGCTCATAATAATAGGTCTAAAACCCCAAAACGACAGGGACTTTCACAGAATACTACTTTTAGTAGTGTAAGTCCGAGTCGTTCTCGTACACCTCAAAGGAGTAATTCACCTAGGAAGATGGCTCAACAAAATCGATCTCCTCCTTCTAGAATTAATAGTTTGTCTAAATTCTATGATCGATTAGGGAGTCAACCTAGATTTGGTACTCACTCACCAAGGAATTCACCTCCTAAGACTCGTTTCACTTCACCTAAGAAATAGTCTTTGACACCATCCTTATCCAAGGCTCCATTAAAGAGCGATGGATATTGGACCGAATTAATCATTAGAGATGAATTCGGCAAACCTAAACCTCAAAAGGTTTGGGTTCCCTTTAGAAACTAACCATCTTATCGTCTAATGTGCAGAGAGAACCAAGGAAGCCTATTAGTTTTTGGTATGTTGACAGTGGATGCTCTCGGCACATGACAGGGGACAAGAACGTTTTGTCCAACAATGAAGATGTAAATGGTTCGTACGTTAGTTTCGCTGGTCCCAAAGGCGGCAACATCTCGGGCCAAGGTGATGTTGTCAATGGGAAGATTACGCTGGAGAAAGTCAGTTATGTGAAACAGTTAGCACATAATTTATTAAGTGTTTCTCAGATTTGTGACAAGGGAAACAATATCCATTTTACTGAGAAAGAAGCACTTATATTGAAACCAGGATATCTTATTCCTGAAGACTGGATCCTATTGAAAGCTCCTAGGAAGAGAGACATCTATGGCCTTGTGTTAGGTGTTGATAATCCAGAGGAGTCTGTTTGCTTGTTATCAAAAGCAAACGAATCTGAATCGTTACTATGGCATAGAAGAATGGGACATATCAATTTCCGAAAGATGAATGACATTGTCAAACATGGTTTGGTTGACGGCGTTCCCATGAAACGGTTTGGAATGGAAGACAAATGTGTACCTTGTCTGAAAGGTAAACAACAAAAGTCTGCACATAAACCGAAACAAGAAAATTCTATTGCCAATCCTTTCGAGTTACTTCACATGGATTTATTTGGTCCAGTAAATGTAAGAAGTATCGGTGGGATGTATTACTGTTTGGTGGTTACTGATGATTACTCGAGATTCTCATGGGTATTCTTTCTTAAGTCGAAAGATGAAACTCCGCAGATTTTGATAAATCTCTTTGTCGAAACTGAAAATATTTATGGAGTTCGTGTTAAGAGAATCAGGAGTGACAATGGAACTGAATTCAAGAATAATGTAATGGATGTCTTTTGTCTGTTAAAGGGAATCCAACATCAATACAGTTCTCCGTATGAACCACAACAGAATGGAGTTGCTGAAAGGAAGAATAGGACTCTAATCGAGACAGCCAGAACTATGCTTGCAGATTCAGGGCTTCCTACTATGTTTTGGGCGGAAGCGGTGAATACAACTTGTCATATTTTAAATAGGGTTACTGTAGTTAAGCGTCATAATAAGATATGTTATGAGCTTCTACATAAGAAGAAACCGAATTTACAGAATGTAGAACCATTTGGTGTACCGTGTACTTTCTTGAAGTATCTACCTCAGTCAAAGTTTGATTCAAAGGTTGAAGAGGGATTTCTCATGGGTTATAAACCGGAAACATCAATTCGACGGGTTTATAACAAACAGACCGACAAAGTTGATTTGGGAACAAATGTCAAGATAGTCAGTCATAAGCCCACTATACATTCTGGAAGTGGCAAAAACTTCGATTATGATAGTGTGTTTAGTTCACTACATGGTCCTGATTCTTATTCAGATCCTAAGACAGTTGATGATGTGATTATTTTAAGAGATCACATGGATAATACTCCTACATCTCCGCCTACTCGAAATGTCGATACTACTCCAATCAACGTTCAGTCTTCTACTGATGTTGATGAAAGTGGTAAGGACAAGGATACGACACCAGATTCAGACAATAATGAACCCGCAAACACTACACCACCTACTCCATCGAAGGTTACACTGCCTGATGATGATCCTATTTCTGAAGAATCGGAAGATGAATTCAATTCTCCTGAGTTTCAGATTAGAACAAATTTAGGAGATAGTTTGAATGTTGATTCGGTTCCTCAATATCGAATTAATAAGGATCACCCTGTTGAAAATATTCTTGGAAATGCTACAGAACCTGTTCGAACTAGAAATCAGTTGAATAAGGATCTAACTAGTTTGTTTCATGAAGTGAAAGACACTGGATTGATAACTGAGTGTTTGTATTCTGGTTTCATTTCACAAGTAGAACCTAAGAATGTTAAGGCAGCACTTCAAGATCCATGTTGGGTTGAAGCTATGCAAGAAGAATTAGCTTAATTTGAAAAACTTGGAGTTTGGGAGTTAGTAGATGTGACTAAAGGTAAAGAACCGATTGGAACTTGATGGGTATATAAATGCAAACGCGATGACAAAGGGATCGTTACCAGAAATAACGTACGTTTGGTTGTTCAGGGGTTTGCACAACGAGAAGGATATGACTATAACGAAACTTTTGCACCAGTTGCTAGGATTGAAGCTATAAGGTTATTTTTAGCTTTTGCAAGTTTCAAAGGTATAAAGGTGTATCAGTTAGACGTTAAGAGTGCCTTCTTGTACGGTGAAGTTAAAGAAGAAGTGTATGTTTACCAACCACCGGGGTTTGAAGATCTGAATTATCCAAGAAGAGCATATCGTTTGGATAAGGCTCTTTATGGATTGCATCAAGCACCCAGAGTGTGGTATCAAAAGTTGTCAACGCATTTGTTGACAAATGGCTTTACAAGAGGATCGATAGACAACACATTGTTTATCAAATGGAAGAAGCGAGATTATCTGATTGTACAAGTTTATGTGGATGATATCATTTTTGGTTCATCTAATATAAAGATGTGCAAAGAGTTTGAAATGAGCATGAAAAATGTTTTTGAAATGAGTGCTATGGGGGAATTACAATTTTTCCTCGGACTACAAGTAGATCAACGGAAGGATGGATTCTTTATTCACCAGTCTAAGTATGTCGATGACATCTTGGAGAGGTTTCAAATGCTAGAGTCCAAGACATATGGTACTCCTATTCAGCAAAGTCATGGTTTAGGAGTGCTTGATTCGAAAGATGAACTTGTGGATGCAACTTATTATTGTGCTATTATTGGCTCATTGATGTATCTGACTGCTTCGCGTCCAGATATTATGTTCGCTGTTTGTCTTTTTGCTAGATTTCAAGCTAATCCGAAAGAGTCACATTTGACTGCAGCAAAGCGTATTCTACGTTATCTTAAGGGAAACCAAGGGCTTGGTCTATGGTATCCAATGGGAGGAACGTTTGATTTTGTTGCATATACTGATTCGGATTTTGGCGGTTGTAACAATGACAGAAATCTACGACTGGAGGTTGTCAGTTGTTAGGAGGGAGATTACTATCGTGGCAATGCAAGAAGCAGACATGTGGTGCTCAGTCTTCATGTGAGGCAGAGTATATGGCTGCTGGTAGCTGCTGTTCCCAGGTATTGTGGATTCAGCAACAACTTCGTGACTACGGTATGGATTTTCTTGATACTCCTATTCGAATAGACAATAAGTCAGCTATAGACATTACAAATAACCCTGTCATGCATAAGGTCACCAAGCATATTGATATTAGACATCATTTCTTGTGTGATTGTGCCCAAAAGAAGTTAATTCATTTGGAAAAGGTTATAACTGATGATAATTTAGCTGATGTTTATACCAAAGCATTTGATAAGACTCGATTTGAGAAGTTAATTCTTCTCAATGGTATGAAGAATGCTGATTTATATTAAATCTCTCAAAGAACTAATTTTGTAAGTTTGTGTCTGTAAATAGGTGGAGTCATAAAAATGCAAAAAGAGTTCTTAGTGTCATAAAAACCATAAAAATGTGAAAAATGAGAAAATGACAAAAATATAGAGAGATTTAAGTTAATGCTGTCAGATGATTAGAAGTAAGGATACTTAGCTTTTAAGTCTGCTTAAACGTAATATAACTGTTTAGTTCAGTGATTACAATTTGGGATATATTGGTAGACACAAAGTAGCAAGGTTTCCTTAAATCTGAACTTAAATTATACAATGTTCTTGTGGGAAACATATTCAGATATATGGCTGAGAATGCTTGCTTTTCAGTAATGAATTGATCTGGTCCTTAAATTTTGTGAAAGATCTAGCATTACTATAAGATTTGTTCAATATATAGGCAAAAACCTCTACCAATCATGAGCATGAAAGTTAAATATGATATTGTTATGCAAATGAAATGAATGTTAATTAAGGGGCTAATGTGGTCTTTGAGATTCGACAAGTATGTCCTCGGGGTGTCTTTATATACCTAGCCTACCTAAAGCTTCCAACTTGGGATACGTTGTCAGAAAGTTCGCTATATGGGTCTCATAGAAAATCATGGGTTCCTTATAAATCATGAAATGCAGAAGCAAATAAGTGAAATCACAAAGTAATTAAATTCAGCTATCTAAAAAGTGTCTCATGATTTGTTAAGGATGTTTTTAAATATACATTAAATTTTTGTTATCTTAGTGCTAGTGTCAATTACGAAAGTATATCTGAATGTGGGTCACATAAGTTCGCAAACTATTCAATGGCATATTAGGCTACTCTGGTTACATGGTGATTGTCCTTGGCCAGGGTATGTCGAAAGTGTCATAACTCAAAGGAAACTGGAAGTACCGAGTGTTTAAGAGGACGAATATACCGGTAATTGTGGTTGGATCACTGTTCATAATTAATAATTAGAGAATTATTTCTCACTTGCAGACTTATGCAAATGCTAATCTGATCTAATCTGCATAAACTTAAGATTTTTTGTACATAAATAAAGTAGCTTAGTTTTATTTTTATTTTTATTTTTATTTTTACTTTTATTTTTATTTTTGTTTACTTTTATTTTGGTAATAAGTGTTAGTTTGTGTGTCAAACTAGTTCTTATTGCACGAGAGATTTGATAAGCAATCAAAGTATATGATTCTTAGTGAATTATATAAGTCTTGTTGCTTACAGTATAGATGTTTACAAGATGGATTTTCTAATTAATACATAAGTTGTTTAATTTATGAAATGAAATGTTTTGAAAATTGAAAAGTCAAAATATTTTTGAATGTGTTTCGATTAACTTTTTGAAATTTCAATTGTTTTTGGTAGATAAGTATGCTTGACAAAGATTTGACTTACCTTAGATTTTATTTTGTCGATAGGTTAAGCTTTTGGTTGTTTTGCATATTGATGATACTTTGTTGATTTTGATGCATTGATGAAGTTTGTTAAGTGTGCAGGTTACAGATAATAAACTCATTTTAAATGTAATTGACATCAAAAGTTTTAGATTGTAATTGAAAGCAGAATTGTTTTCGCTTGTTTGTCAGCCCATAGAATTGTATTGCAACGGACAACAAAAGGTGTTCAGAAATTGCTTCTATAGAGATTACAAGTGATACACGAATGATCTGCTTTAATAACCTAAGACTTAGTGTGATAGGTTATAGATTTATTATCAAGATCACAACCTAAGATGTAATGTGATAGGTTGTTGATATGATATTTTGTCATACATCATACATTAAATGTATTTTGATGTAAGTTTGTATTTGTTTGAGTTAAACATCAATGAAGAAATGATCGATTTTATGTCAAGATAATAATGTAAGATTCATTTGATACATTATTATGATGACAAGTTAGTACAGATGATTTACGATAGCATATTCGAGTAGATACAGGTTTTTAGTAACGAGTATCTACAGGTTTATGTTTCTAGAATTTCTGTAATTTTTCCTTCTTTACATTTCTGGAAAATTCGTCAAATTTGGCTAAAGAATAGAGCTTATGTGGTTTAAAATCTGAAAATTCGAAATCACCTCGTGTTGACGTCAGCATGCCTCGCGCTGACGTCATCACGAAGCCCACGAACTGGGTGTTCAGCCTGGCCCATGTGGATTCGAATATATATATGGGTTATTACTATTCATTAATTACCATTAATCGAAATTAACCCTAAGTAAATCACACGAACTTCGTCTCCCTCGTGCCACTATTTATTCGTCCTTATTTTAGATTGATTTCATCTTCTTCTCGTCTTAATCATCCTAGTTTTTTGGTAAATACTTGATCTAGGATAGATTATTGATGTTTTAACTATGGTTTTGAACGATTTCATGTCGTTATAATGCCCAAATTTTGATTTTGCCTCGCGTGAACAGTAACTCGGACGAACCACAAGAATTTGATCTTTGATTTTTGATGATTTGGACTTAAATTGAACTTGAATTGGACTTAAAATTGGACTAATTAATGTTTAAACATGTTAAATCTAACAAAAATTTAAGTAAACAAGTGTTAAATCAAGATTAATCAAGAAAATTGTGTTTCGGTCACTATTCACATGAAGAACACGAACCAACTTCGTGTTCATCGAATTTGTTTTGATTTTGTTTTCTGGGCATAACACGAATCATAAACAAGTCCAAGATGATGTTTTTGATCGATTTTAACATCATATGGAGATGTTTTTGTGCTTCGTGTTCTGGGTTTCATACAGGCTCGTGCTGACGTCACGACGAAGGAGATCTTCCTCGTGATGACGTCATCACGAAGCAGTCGACCAAAACCCTATTTTTAATTTTTGTTTATTCTAACAATCGTTTTTCTTGTCGTTTTCGTCTGTTTTTGTGCAGGTATGGCAGGACAAGGTAATAATGCTCGTGTGTTCGTCAAGGAGCACAATGCTGCACTCGATCTCAGTATAACGCAGACGGGGTGCACTGCAGAGTTTCATGGCGTCCTACAGTTTCTTGCACGTTCTCGTGTCCATTTTGCTGTGATAGAGAATCCTCCGTTGGTGATGAGTCTCATTAGAGAGTTCTGGAACTCAGCCCGTTCTGTGCAGATGGGTGCTCATACATACATACGCACCACTGTTGGGGGACGTTTATTCTCTTTTTCTGCTGGAGACTTACGGACTATTTTACACTTAGGTGATGTCGCCATAGAGCAAGGTCCGACTGAATTCTCTGAGGAATTTTGCGACGGTGCTCTACGTCGTATGGGGTATACTGGAGCTATTTCTCACCCATACTTCAGGAATCATCTACATGGCAAATGGAAGCTTCTTGCTTACTATTTGTTAAGGGCCATTAGTCATAGGAGTACAAGCTATGACCAGATGAATATTCAGAACGCTTCTCAGATGGTTGCTTTAGTGCTGAACAAGCCATACAGCTTCTCTCAGTACATTTTTGATAATTTGGAAAGGCAGTTGAGATCATTTGGTACAGACAAGAAATTCTTTCTGTTTCCAAGATTTGTGATGATCATAATTCGTCACTTTGCAGCTGATTTGCCATTTGACGGTCCTACGTTCAATCTAGGTCGTCTTACTTATAAGGCATTCGCTGAAAGTTTGAAGCACTTGTCGGGAAGAAATGTTCCGATTGAGGTTGATAATCCACCTTTGTTCGGACATTTGCTTAACCCTAACTATGTCGCACCTCGACAAGGTTGGGAGGATGAACAAGCTGGTGTTGCTGCTGCTGATGATGATCAGGCTCATGACAATCCTCAAGAAGAAAAAGCTGATCAGTTTGAGGGACTCAACGATGTTCCTCTGTATGATGGTGATTTGGAGCATGACTCTGATATGGATGCTCTAATGGAGGATATAGATGATCCTACAAATCTTGTATCTACATTGCTGGGGTTTCTACTTCTAGCTCTGCTCCAGTTGATGTAACTGCTGGTCCTTCTGAAGTCCCGGTTAATGTTGTTGAGGACTCAGAAGAAGAAGAAGAGGAAGAAAGACCGTCAAAGAGAAGAAGAAGACATGCAAGATCTCAGACTGAGGTTGATAGAGAATTCGCTGCATATAGTGAATCCATGGAGAGGTCTCATGCACCTGTTGTTGGTGATACTCCAGTGGTTGCTGCTTTAAGAGCTTCTGTCTCTGAGATTCCTGCATCTGTGTCTGCTTCTACTGCTGCTGGTGTTACTGTTGGGGAGAGAAGGTCGAGACTAAAGTTTATAATAAGGGGAATTGGCTCTCGCGCACAATTTGTCACTGAAGCTACAACTGTTACGATTCCTGTTGTTCCAGAGTCTCCAGTTCCGACACTTGTTGCTCCTAGGCCTTCGTCTGCTCCTATTCAGGCGACAGTTCCTGTCTCTACCATTATGGGACGTCTGTTGGCTCCTCTACAAAGACCACAGATGCCTCCCACAGGAACTACTAGTGCTCGTATGCCTTCGTTTGAAGCTGCGATGCCCCCTCAGGTCTCTACATCTGACGTTGCTTCTACTTCACGTCCACCTGTACCTGTTCAAGTGCAGTTGAGTCATTTATTTTTTGAGAAAAAGATGTTGGAGATGAGGGTTACAGCTTTGGAGAGTCAGCTAAAGCTCCAAGTTGCTAAGCATCAGGAAGAAATGGACGTTATAACAGCTCTTGTTCATTCTCTTGGATCTAGACTTGACCAATTCTTGGCTCAAGGGGGAGATAAGGATGGTTGTAGAGACGATGAGCTTGCAAAGAAGAATAGAGATGAGGATCATGAAGATCAAGATCCAGCTCAAGGTCAAGATCAAACACAACCAGGTGAGCCAGAGAATCAGGGTCAAGGTCAAGATGCTGATGATGCTGCTATGGATACAGTGACTGCTGATGTTCAGGGGGAGTCATCAAGACAGAGAGAGTCAGAGATTGCTGGTACAGCTGGTGCTAGTACTTCTGGGACTCAAGATAAAGGCAAAGCTGTGATGACAACTTTAGATGCAGATCCTGATAATCCAGATAACAATGGTGATGGGGAAGATTCCAATTCAGGTAACTCCGATTCTATTTTTGATAGAATAGAAAGGGAGATAGTGAATGATCCTCATAGTACTAAAGAAAAAGAAAATAGAAAAGGAAAATCTACTCAGGATAGTGAGTCAACTAAGACTGTTTCTACTACCAATGCCTCTACAGAGTCAGATTTGCACCCTTTAATTGTGCATAGACTAGAAAAGAGATTGGGATATGATCCACAAGCTCATATATGAGCTAGAGCTGAGATTATGGATTATGATTAGTATTATGATCCAGGATCACTTAGGGATCAAATGAAAGAACAGTCAGGGTTAGCTCATACATCTTCAGAGTTAGAATCAGATTCGAATTCAGATTCAGATTATGAACCATAGTGCTATTAATTTTGTATTGATTACTTGAGTTATAATAACAGTTTAGAGTGTTAATCAAAGTGTTATTCAGCTTAGAATAGTTATCAAAGAATTATTTTGTTCGGCTTAACATATTGACAGTGTAATTTTAAAATACTCGAGTAATGAAAAATAATGATTATAAGATAAATATGAATGTATGTGTTACATTATATTTATGATATAATATTATTGTTGTAAGTTAAAATAGATAAAGGTTATAAGATAAATATTTATTATGTCTTGACTTGTGATTTATGTTCTTTATCTTTGTATATGTAAATCGTTTGAATTGCAGATAAGCTTCAAACAATAGGTGCATTGGACGATCTTGATGCTGTAGAAGATCTAGAAAGTATCGATGATGAAGATTTTGAAGAAGGAGAGTTCATTACTTCGGAAGCTGATAGACAAAGGTTGCTTGAGACACCTTATGACTTTGATCGTGTCTTTAATGAAGATGAAGTCATTCAAGTTGAACCAATAGCTGAAGTAGAACATCTCAATCTCAATCCAATCAGAGATAGTCCAGATGAACCTAAAAATGCTGCAAGGTTAAGATTTGCTGTATATGCAAATATAGTCGATGAAGGACATAACAATATTTTTAATCTATACTAGAATATAGATGCTACACGAGAGGTTGACCTTGGAAGATTTAATATACCTCCGGTGCAGCAAGATCATGAGTTTATTATTGATAGACTGATTCCAGGTTATAGAGGACATACTGGTTTGATGATACGTGATACGTATAAACCATCAATGTTTTGGGAATATGTCTCAGACAAGGATGCACCCAAATACTTCTCAGTGATTCAAAGTTGGTTCTATGATCACATAATCAAATTGTTTATTATCAAGAGAAAGGAGGGTTGCCAGTACATGTCAATAAGTCGAAGACATTTTCACTCTCTTAGTGATTCAAACATGATAGATCTGGGAAGACACTGGTTCGTTAATCTTCAGAGCAATGGACTTGCAGATTTCTACTGGAATAGATTCAGAGATGAAAGAATTAAGTATTTCAGTGATAGAGGTCTGAAGCAAGAAGAAAGGTTGATAAAGCCAACACCTTTGAAGAAGATTAAGAATCCAGATGGCACATTTAGATTTGTCCAGAGAAGGATTAAATGTGTTAAGAAGGTTCCCGCTATCAGATGGGATCAAGATATGCTGACGGAGATGACATTTTGGCAAATAGATATCAAGTGAGGCGAAGCACAGATGTTTGTTGATGATTCAAAGAAACAGATGTTGCTACGCATGTATGATCCAATGCAGGTTGTCAATTTGTCAAGAGGTGATCAAAGAAAACTTTTGGATACACCTTGCTGAGCTGTAGATTTTTGGAGAGTAGAGGAAAGACGCTATCGCAACATTCTCGCACACTGTTTACAAGAGAGAATTCATGCGAATAGTATCAGACTTTTGTTTAATGGATAAGATTTGAAGTTCAAGTTTTGAAAACTTTAAAGAGATCTAGTTGCAATCGTCAAAGGGGAGTCTGTAGATGCAGAATCGTTGTGACAATCACAACATAGATTTGATTATTGTTTACGTTTTTAGGAACTTGTTTATAATCATTTAAATAAGAACTTGTGTTGATATTTAATGATTACGTTTGGACTTCTATATTATATCTGTTTATGTTTTGTATTGTGTTTGTGTGTTATATATTGTTTTACAAGTACAAGAACATAGAATCAAGGTTTATAAGTGTTGTAGAACACTTAAATGGTGATTGGATGTTATGTACGAGTCAAACAACGTCAAACAAAGAACAAAGGATCGTCCCTCGTGCTGACGTCATCAGCATGTAGGATGAACCTCATGCTGATGTCAGCACGAGGCAGATCGGTTGTTAATTGTTTCAGGCCTAATACGTAATTAAGGCCTAAGCCCACACGATCCAATACGTAACTAGTATAAATACAAGACCTAATCTACGGAATTAGGTTAATCGTTTTTGAATTTTTGAGAGTTATTTACGAATTTACGATCTAAGGTTATTTGTTCCTTCGTGTAATCTCTTACACGAACCACAAGCCTTGTGCATCTCCTTGGGTTGGTTAATTGCTCAGTAATCAACGAAAGGCAATAGTAATCTAGTTATCTCAAGAGGATGCCGCACTCTTGACATAACGAATCACATCTTATTACGATCCACGCAACAATAGGGCACCTTACAATTACCTAAGACATGGACTGAAATGGTCGATATTGGTGAAATTGGTCCAATCGTTTCAGAAAAACAAAATGTTGATCCTAAGACCCCTAAAAGCTCAATTGATAAAATTAAGGAGCTTAACAAGAAACATAAGCTTGAAAGTTCATTTGTTAAACCAGTGGATCCTAAGAATGGAGTTTATGATGCTAGTGCTTCGAAAGGATCTAGTCAAGTGAATTCAACTTGTCCTGTTGATAAGAACATTAAATGTTTTACAATGAAAGGATGTGATACTGTTTTTACATCCAATGAAATTGATTTTGAAAAGATAGATCATGACAAGATTGATAAAGTATGGAATAAGGATGAATCTACGTTCAGTAGAGTCCCCTTAACTCCATATAAGACTCATAAGAATTCTCAAAAGAAGGTACATTTCTCAGATAAAAATGAGTCAACTGGTTTATCAAAAGAAGAGTCAGCCACAATTGAACTTAAGGAATGTTTAGGCGTGACTCCAGCTGAGTTTGATGTTAAAGCTAAGAAAGCAAGAGCTAAAAAATCTTGTTTCTATTGTTATGAAGTAGGACATGTTTACAGTTGTTGTCCAAATAGGAAACAAAGATGTCCAGAAAAGGGTATGTCTTCTGGAGGATCTAGTGACTCATATATTGTTGCTCATAATAATAGATCTAAGACTCCAAAACGACAGGGACCTTCACAGAATACTACTTCTAGTAGTGTAAGTCTGAGTCGTTCTCGTACACCTCAAAGGAGTAATTTGTAACACCCCAACTAAGGCGGAATGATGAGATGTACAGAAAGTCGAGTATTCAAAACAAGGATTATAAATAACATTCACCATAGCTTTATTTGATAAAAAGGAATTTACAAATGTACAAGCATAAGAACCAATTTCCAAGTACAAATGCGTCTGCCATACTTGAATATTAAGTTCACGAAACAAATATCAAGCACATGAATAGTATACTACAATGATCAAGGCGGATTTCATTGCCCATCACAAGGTTTGATATTCGACTCCAAAATGCAATGCAAACAATCATGATGCATATAAATCCTCAAAGCTTATGCTAATTCCTGAAAAGCATTAAGAAGAAGTGTCAACTACGAAAACGTAGTTGGTGAGTTCATAGGTTTTTATATAAATCTTGGTACATCACCGTTTTAATACTTAGAAAACCGATTACTATTACATTTCGAAATACCCAAACCATATGACCGACAAAAGTTCTCATATCATATTATCGAGTTTTTCCCAAATACCACAATGTCATATCAAGACTTGGAAAAATCCATAATAAAATTTCAGGTTCTCATTTGTCAAATCATCATGAGAGAAAAAGTATATAAATCGATTAATCGTATACCATACCAAAATCATTCGGTTACCAAAATCGTTTCAATATCACCAATTTCAACGTCTTTCAAGATATCATATGAGGGACGATACCTAATCCGTATGTTCAAACAATTTCCAATTATCAACAATATTAATATCAATTTCACTTAGCCATAAGGGCATAATTCAATATCAATTTCATTTAGCCACAAAGGCATAATTTACATAATTTTGATGAGTAAATGCTTGAGCCACTACTACTACCATTTTATCAAGTCCAACAATATATATAATTCATTTCATGGCACAAGCTGTCAATCAAGTGCCGTATTAATAATAATAGGGTCGTGCCATGGAGACGACTATTCAAATTTAAGGTAGCTAGAACACCGCGTGGTCAGACTGGGAATGATGGCCGTCACAAAGGCAACCAAACATCCCACCGTTACACGTTGGGTGGGTGGACAAATCCTAGTTGCGCAACTATCTAACTACAGGCCTCCACTTTCGGAATAAATAGTAGTGTACCGAAAGAAAACGGGTTGACAGAACTCAAGCTCATCATAAAACATTTATCACATTGAACATACGAAACAATTTGATTTCATAATCATATTACCAAGAATCATTTCATATATATGTATATAAGAGCAATTTCATTTATATATCATGTTTTTCACCCCGATAGTTAAACACATAAAATAGTTTGAAAGGGGGCTATGACTCTCCTTGATATGCCACACATTATATTCCATATATCCAAAATGGATACTTCCCATCTATAGCTTCCTTGATTATATATTCCTTATGCTCCTCATTCGTACATCAAGGCCAAGCCTATCCCTACGATAGGACTAATATACATAAGTTTCTATCTTAAGCCATTGCTTAGAAATGCCACTTTTATTAAGTTGTCACCAATTATGGAATCCAAGTGTATTGTTAATATTCACATCTTTTTAATCATAGTGATTGATAGTGTAAAAGGTCACTTTCAGTATACATGTAGTTATAAGTTGTTAGAACTTCAGTAACTTGTCTTCATTTGTGGTTTCGTTTGGCATCTTAGGTTATCATATGCTAATGTCATATTAGTTTATATTAACCTTATTCATCATTTGATGTGTAATTGATTTTAGGATGAATTAGCATTGGTGATATCAATTTATAGATTGGTTAACGTAATTACTTATGTTCATTCCGCTTAGTTATAGTTCGCGTTACAATGTTTATGCTTATCCTTTAACTCACATTGTTCTCGATATGCCGTATGATTACTTGGGTTTATGAAATTCATTTAAGTGTTATGGGCCATTATCAATTGGGCCAAAGTGTGATGGGTTATGTGATTAATGGATCATAGTGGTTATTGGGCCAAGTGGGCCTACTGATTTATATTCCTTATGGGCTCATTAGTTGGGCCGGGCTAGCCCATTAACTCCTTAGTGCATCATTTAGCCCATTACACTAATGATTAGCTTTTTTTCAAAATTTTCTGTTTTTACTTCACATTTTTATGAAATGTTGGCTACTAGTTTG
The DNA here is from genome assembly GCF_010389155.1 of Erigeron canadensis. NCBI lineage: Eukaryota > Viridiplantae > Streptophyta > Magnoliopsida > Asterales > Asteraceae > Erigeron > Erigeron canadensis. The sequence continues at coordinate 22,814,598 of NC_057765.1, forward strand.
GGGTCAAGCCGAATTATTTGGACCTTCATGATTTTTACACAGTGACTTATATTTATCTAGTATTTTTATGAATTTTTGATGAATTTTTAGATGATTTTTGGTGTCCTTAAAAATTATCCAAACACAAACTGTCCCGAATGGGCACTGCTTGCGACATCAGAAGTTTTATAAAAGTTCTTGATGTTCTGATTGCTATAAAAATCCCATGATTTTATTTTAAGTTCTCAACACATCGATATTACTTTCCACCAAGTATGACCTCCTGAAGCTTTATGGATTAGAAGATAAAAATTGTTAAAGTTTATAAAATATTTATACCAAATTACAGTTTTGACCAGTTTCAGTAGAAAATTCATATCATTCATTCTGTTCAGTATTTTTGAGTAATTCCAGTTGGTGGTTATTCTTAACTCGTTCGACGACAACTTTTATTTTGAAAGTTTTTCTTGAAAATGCCCTCACATGCCCAGTTTTCCCGTTCAAAGACAGAAGATGGATTCTGTCAGCTTACTTTATTTGCCCAATGCATGCCTTTACTTTATGGCTTCACCCAACACTTATTTTGGCAAACCCAATACATTTTGTTCATCCTAATCCATATCTTAACCTTTCATTAGTGTTTTCTCCAGATTTTATTTCATATTTTATGGACAAATCATGTGATAAAAGTGATGAATTTATATTTGTGTTCTTGTGATTTCGGTTAGTGATTTTTTATGCATAGTTTTGTCTTGAATTCTTATAAAATCCTTATTTCGTGTACTAACTTCATAAATCCCAGATTATTAACATGTATTTTAACATCAAAATATATATGAAATCATCAATTAAAGATCCATCTTAAATTCCAAATCAAAACAACTTAAACTAGTGTCAATCTAAGCATGCATGTAATCATCTCATCATTTTAACAACAAATCTTTATCCATCTTCAATTCAACAACTTAAAAAACATATTTTTATGAAAAACTCCAGAAATATATTCATCAAAATATATAAAAATATGACCATATTTCAAAGGAAAAATCACTTTAAAAGTTATTTAATCTATAACAACACTTTTGGGTCTTAAACTTGTTGAATCCTTGAACCTTTCTTCTACATTTCGACATGCATGAGCATGATGAGAAAGATTCTATCAACTTGCCTTCATCAAGTGTGTTTTTTTTCAAAGAAACAAGAAGAAAATATAAACTTTTGATAAAGATCTTTGAATATAAACATAAACAAGATTAATCTAACAAAGTGGTGAAGATTTATACCCTTGATGAACTCGGTTTTGAAAGTGATTTTGGGCAAAAATTTCATGGCCCTATAAGCTTTAAACAACCCTTATTCCAAGCTTGAAATAACCCTTAAACCTTACTTGAATCAACCCTTGATTAATTTAGTATAAACCCTTATTATTGTTATATGTTAGATGAGATTTATTCTTGCATTTTTCTTGATTGTTTGGGCTGAAATGGAGAGGGAGAAAAGAGAAGAAAATGCAGAAAATTTGAGAGGAAATGAGAGATTGTGTGTGTGTTGGGAGATGTTAGAGTGATTAAGGTGTGAAGGGAGGGAGTTGGAGTATCCAAGTCTTGTGTTGGAAGTGTAAGGACTAGCTTATTTTTTTATTGGTTAAAGGGTTTTGGGGAAAAGAGGTATAGTGCTTGGTAATGTATTTGGATAGTAGAAAGACTAGATTCATGATACATATATGTGTAGGTATATATAAGTGTAAGACATGGAGGAGAGTGTAAGAATAAGTGGGTTAGTTGTATGATGATTGGTGAATTTTTATAAGAGTTTATATTTATAATAAGTTTAAGTTGTATGCATATCTTTTAATTGGAATATATTTATGTACTTATTATTATTCAAGCTTACTATTATGTACATAATAGTTTATAAATCTATCTTCAAGATGGTCATTATATTTTTGTGCTCAAAAGTACTTTAATTAGCTTTGTGTTTGAATTGTTGGATATCCGTAAGAAATTTTTGGGATGTTATCTCATCTTGTGAGTCTTGCATAGTTATTCTTATGATTTAACTCCTTGAAATTAAATTTTTGGTTCGTTGACATTTTCATGAAGTTCAATTAGAACTAATTATAGTATGAGATTGTCTTGAATGATTATAGTTTTTGATCATAGTATTTCTAAGGCATTTCACTGTACTAGAGGGCAATTAGCACTAAGCCCTAAATGTCTAGAAGGCAATTCTCTTAATAAACCTCTACGGATCGATACCTAGATAAGTATAAGTAAATAGTCCTAATTGGAAATTGAGGGTTGTTACATCATTACCCCCTTAACATCAACTTCGTCCTCGAAGTTCGCTCATTCACATGGTGATAAAATGAATAGATTGGCAATAACGATAGCTTCACGGAGTCGTACAAAACGTGAGAGTTCGTATAGGTTTTATCACGACCTTTCGGTTACTTACAGACTTTTTAACCTCCATAGTTGGGGGCATCTATTTCCTGGTGCCATAAATATCACCTGATTAGAAGCTTTGAAAGAGTTATAATTGTCGCTCACTTCCTGAGACGACTTGAGGTTAATCGTAAGAAATCACTGTGGGTTGTCCATTCTGCCTAGATCAATGTTAAGTAATGGAATGAAGACAAGAATTTTAATACGGAGGTCTAATATGAGCAAACAGTTCGTAACGTGAGTTATAATAAAAATATCGATCGCTGGTGGCTACTCATTTCCCATTGTCACTTTGTGTACTTTCCTTTATCGTTTGCTTTCCCCAATAAAGAATCCTCCACTGGCTCTTCGCCTACTTTTATCTTTCTTTGGTTAGATGTTGGACACGCTAGCCGCTACTAGAAAATATTGACTTCGCTTGTGACCAAACACTTGTTAAGGGATTACCCCCTTAACAAGGGTGATGCTAATTCGGAATGCCGAGTTGCACTAAAATTGCAAAACTACATCTTCGTAGCACCTTATTTTAGGGTATTCTAGTGTTGTGTTTGTTGTTTTATGCCGTGCAAGGGAAATTGGTCATGTAATGTATGATGATAGTTCCATCTTGTTCCTCACACTCACCTTTGTTCTTTCAATTTCGCCCTTATTGTCCAAAGATCACCTTTTTCTGTTATTTGATAAGTCACATCGTTAATAATTTCTCTTGCTCTTGCCGATATTGGCCTTTACTTCTTCCATTTTAATGTAGAATGACTACCATCCATGACATATTTTTCCGACTAAACTTATTTTCAACATTACAAATATGACCTCTTCCATTTTTATTCTATGCCTACGCATTTCTCGCGATAGAGTTTACACAATCCTTATGCTTACAATTAATCGTATCATGTCCTCACCATCTTGGTAGGACAGACACTTCAAGCCCTTATTGGTATGGATCTCTTTTAAAGGACAATTCTTCTTAGGTCCTTTCAAGCCTCCACAAAACTTCCAATGACCTTGCTTTCTAAAGCCTCATATCTATTTTTTTTTCCTCTAAGCTAAGCACCTTTTCAAGTACACTAGCCTAATGCTCGTAGGAATCATCATGTAACATAATTTAGGTGAAGCTTCACGCCTCATCCTTCTCTCAACCATCTAGTTTTCTCCATTTCTCCTTCGTGTTCTTATGGATAACCATACTCCTTACTGTTTTGTCACTTGGATCCATCTCTTACTAGATAATTGTTATTATGGATGACACATGCGCAGTCGATAGTCCTTGGAGTTTATCTCAGGGGTACTTGCGAGATCATGGTGATAGGGATCCTTGGATCCTAACTCATCACAAATGTAGGTTATCATTATCACGCTTTCGTTCCAGTGTTTCGTAAATAGCTCTTTCCGAAGTTTGTAGTTTCTTGAAAGTTAATCCAACGACCAACTTCCTTAATCGTTGTGGTGGTATGTGCTTTAACTTCTAACGTTGTATTCCTTATTTGCTTTCACTACTAACTTAGCGATTTCATGTTGTTTTTGTTCTTCACTTTTCTTGGTCGCACCACTTCGTGGGTCGATGGTTCTTGACTGTTCACCATGTGTTCTAAAATTTTTCTCACTCGGGTTCATCCCATTTTAGCTTACCTCTCTACAACGTTGACCTTGAGGGGTTAACCTTCATAACTCACCTTGCTTCTATACTCGTGTGTTGAGCATATATCGCTTTCTCTTGGCTTAGTTGATCTATTCTATTAATAGCTTGGTTTTTTGATAGTGGTTTTCCAAGTAGTATTCAAGAATAACATGAGGAGTGCCATAAAGGTGAATATTTCCGGAACTATATCTTGTAGGTAACGTCGATGTCCTCACTTTACCGTTTGGGTTAAATCGCCTTCCTTTACTTTACTCTCTACTCTACATCACCTTCAATGATGTTACTGAATAACTCTTCCTGAACGATAAAGTATAGTCTTACGCTTCATTCTCCATGTTCGAGTATCCTCTTTTGTTGTGATTACCCCCTTAACATTTTTCTTCTAGAAAAATTTAAGGGATTTCCATGCATCTCGTGTCATCTCGCTTTCTCCTCTAAGCAAGCTCATTAGCTACCTTCTTAACTAGGTTCCTTGAATTACCTTACTTTCTTGCGTTCTTTGGCAGTCTTCAATCCGTCGAATCTTCTTGTCATTCTCGACGACCTTCAATTTGCCAGATTTCCTAATCCCACTTGTAACTACTCTTGTCCTCCAGAGTAGTCCCAAATCATTTTTCATTTATCTTCAAATCGCGGGGGTCACATAAGTCTTATATTACTTCTTATCCTCCTTAAATTTGCATCTTCGCTCCAACGTTAACTTTGGAATTCCTTTTTAATTTCCGTCGAGGCTCCATTTTACATGGATAAAAGGACCTTTAATTCCTTCATCACATTGAGGCCTCGGTTCAATTGCCTCTACACTTGCTCACATGTAGACCATATCCAAGGCATCGCTTCCATTGGGTATACTAGTTTATAGTATCTTCTATACTATATTTCTCTGACTCGCTAGTTTCTTGAACTTCCTTGTATCGAGTGAGTCCTTCTCTTAACGTCGTCGTGAGTGGGTGGTGTTAGTTATTTGGTCTCACCACTTTCAGGTGTTGTGTCGAGTCATCCGTGGATTAAGGGAATCGTAAATCCTTGGAAAAGAAGAAGGACCATGCTTTCATCGTGTTTGGTCCTCGAGTTTGTCAAAATTCACTTGGTTAGCTTCAATGTGAAAGTGAGGAGTAAGAGTTCGTAGCGAGAATAAGACGTCAACCCAGATTAATATCTTTAGGTGAGTTAAACGGAAGGCTTCAACGTCGCTTGCGAAAATTTGCTTCTTTGTACTTGATTGACATACAACATATCTTGCATGGCCTACGTTATGTTGGTGATCCAATAGTATCTTCTACGCTATATATTTATCCCAAGCATTTCGCTTTTGGACAACTGATGACTAAACGTCATTCGCACCTCTTGATGTCGCAGCGAGAGTAGGGTATCACTTACTCGATTTGGCTATTTTTGAGTGTTGGGTAAGTGAGTTGTATGTTGTTAGGTTATTAACTTTTCAAGGGAAGCGGTGGTGATCAATACTATGAATTATCAAGAATGTCAAGGATAAAGAATTGGTTTTGAATGAATGAAATAACGATATAGAAAATTTGAGAGGAAATGAGAGATTGTGTGTGTGTTGGGAGATGTTAGAGTGATTAAGGTGTGAAGGGAGGGAGTTGGAGTATCCAAGTCTTGTCTTGGAAGTGTAAGGACTAGCTTATTTTTTTTTATTGGTTAAAGGGTTTTGGGGAAAAGAGGTGTAGTGCTTGGTAATGTATTTGGATAGTAGAAAGACTAGATTCATGATACATATATGTGTAGGTATATATGAGTGTAAGACATGGAGGAGAGTGTAAGAATAAGTGGGTTAGTTGTATGATGATTGGTGAATTTTTATAAGAGTTTATATTTATAATAAGTTTAAGTTGTATGCATATCTTTTAATTGGAAGACTTATTCAAATGTTGCAATATATTTATGTACTTATTATTATTCAAGCTTACTATTATGTACATAATAGTTTATAAATCTATCTTCAAGATGGTCATTATATTTTTGTGCTCAAAAGTACTTTAATTAGCTTTGTGTTTAATTGTTGGATATCCGTAAGAAATTTTTGGATTGTTATCTCATCTTGTGAGTCTTGCATAGTTATTCTTATGATTTAACTCCTTGAAATTAAATTTTTGGTTTGTTGACATTTTCATGAAGTTCAATTAGAACTAATTATAGTATGAGATTGTCTTGAATGATTATAGTTTTTGATCATAGTATTTCTAAGGCATTTCATTGTACTAGAGGGCAATTAGCACTAAGCCCTAAATGTCTAGAAGGCAATTCTCTTAATAAACCTCTACGGATCGATACCTAGATAAGTATAAGTAAATAGTCCTAATTGGAAATTGAGGGTTGTTACATCATTACCCCCTTAACATCAACTTCGTCCTCGAAGTTCGCTCATTCACATGGTGATAAAATGAATAGATTGGCAATAACGATAGCTTCACGGAGTCGTACAAAACGTGAGAGTTCGTATAGGTTTTATCACGACCTTTCGGTTACTTACAGACTTTTTAACCTCCATAGTTGGGGGCATCTATTTCCTGGTGCCATAAATATCACCTGATTAGAAGCTTTGAAAGAGTTATAATTGTCGCTCACTTCCTGAGACGACTTGAGGTTAATTGTAAGAAATCACTGTGGGTTGTCCATTCTGCCTAGATCAATGTTAAGTAATGGAATGATGACAAGAATTTTAATACGGAGGTCTAATATGAGCAAACAGTTCGTAACGTGAGTTATAATAAAAATATCGATCGTTGGTGGCTGCTCATTTCCCATTGTCACTTTGTGTACTTTCCTTTATCGTTTGCTTTCGAATCAGACTCTTTGCAAGTTACAGAGATCACTTCTATGTGTCATGTTGCCCATTGGACTCCAACTTTCGATGACGTCAACATATGTCGCACCGACTTAGATAGTATAGATAGATGTTCGTGTATACGTGTTAAAATAGAAATATTGCACCAAATTTCGAGGCTACATTCCTCACAGTGTGTCATCTAGAATGTAGGGGTACGTGTTCGACTGGTGACGTTGTATCGCGATAAGGCCTTAGTGCCGTTCACCATTTGTAAATCTCCGACTTAGTTTGACATTCCCCATATGTTTTGCGCCATCTCAGATCGCATAAAAAGGTTGTGCGTAGATATCTTCAAGTCGCGTCATATCTTGGACTATAATCCTTATAGTATATCGTCAAACGCTCGTGAGAGAATGCTTTATAGGTGATATCGCGTCGTCGTATGTAAATAATGAATAGCGGTGTCATAAGAAAAAGGATATTGAATAGTTTCAAAAAGCACGAGTGAACGAATATCGGAGGGGTACTTTCATACTTAGAAAATTTCTAGTTTATAATGAATTTCCCAAGGGCAATCACTAGTTCTCAAGCGGTCGAATCTCAACATACAATATCTATCTTGATAGTAAGGACTGGCCATACTATCATCATATCAAGCAATTACTAGTTCTCAATAGTCACATCTTAGAGCATCATAACTATTTCATAATTAGGCACAACTATGTAGTCATTACATCATCTACGCACTAGTCCTTATATAGCTCAACCTTAGGGTGCAATATGTATCTCAATAGTAAGGCATGACTACATAATCATCGCAATATTCACACGCTAATTTCAAATAGCTCAAACTTAGACAACTATGTAGTCATTACATCATCTACGCACTAGTCCTTATATAGCTCAACCTTAGGGTGCAATATGTATCTCAATAGTAAGGCATGACTACATAATCATCGCAATATTCACACGCTAATTTCAAATAGCTCAAACTTAGAGAGTAAGGGCTCTTATATCTATATTTCAAATAATCCAAACTTAGATAGTCAAAGCTCTTATATCCATATCGGCTATAGAATTTCATATTACTCGTCATACCTATATCCCCTTTCAGTTCATTCTTAAATAATCAGTCTCATCACCCAATAGCTTAAACAAGTCATATTCGAAAATAATTTCATGCTTCATAATAATCACATTATTTTATAGTGCATATGCTACTTAAAGTTCAACATCATAATTCATAAATCTTTTACGCATGCATTTCTCACAAATTTTCACATTGCACCTTTAAACTTTCACATTGACAATACAAGCATTCACATTGCACATTACAACTTTCACATTGCAATCAAATCTATCATGCCCAAGTTTGTATGTTATAGCATATAGTAGCATGTATCAACAAATATATATTTCAATCTAACATTCATTTCACTTATAAATGTGCATATGGTGGAATCCTACTAGACTAGCATAATCCTTACATAAGGCAAATCTTGAATTATTAAATATGCTTAGGTGAATGTCTAGATGCAACACGTATGCTCATAAAAACGGATTTAATATAGATCTCTCTCTTTTTTTTTTTTTATTTTAAAAGGAATTCTTTTGAACATAAGTCCAAGTGGTCGTTTGAGTTTTACATGGTTCTCTCATAATTAAACATAGATTCATGACTCTATGTCTAATTAGGGTCCTACCATGTAAAGCTCAAACTAATCCACTTAACCTCATGCTCGACTTGACTATAAAAATCGTTTTGAAAAGTGGCTATAGTTTTGAAATTCCCGTAGGAACTCCAATGTTCTCTATAACCTTGGGTCTTGATACCATTTTCTGTAACACCCCAACTAAGGCGGAATGATGAGATGTACAGAAAGTCGAGTATTCAAAACAAGGATTATAAATAACATTCACCATAGCTTTATTTGATAAAAAGGAATTTACAAATGTACAAGCATGTGAACCAATTTCCAAGTACAAATGCGTCCACCATACTTGAATATTAAGTTCACGAAACAAATATCAAGCACATGAATAGTATACTACAATGATCAAGGCGGATTCCATTGCCCTTCACAAGGTTTGATATTCGACTCCAAAGTGCAATGCAAACAATCATGATGCATATAAATCCTCAAAGCTTATGCTAATTCCTGAAAAGCATGAAGAAGAAGTGTCAACTATGAAAACGTAATTGGTGAGTGCATAGGTTTTTATATAAATTTTGGTACATCACCGTTTTAATACTTAAAAAACCGATTACTATTACATTTCGAAATACCCAAACCATATGACCGACAAAAATTCTCATATCATATTATCGAGTTTTTCCCAAATACCACAATGTCATATCAAGACTTGGAAAAATGCATAATAAAATTTCAGGTTCTCATTTGTCAAATCATCATGAGAGAAAAAGTATATAAATCGATTAATCGTATACCATACCAAAATCATTCGGTTACCAAAATAGTTTCAATATCACCAATTTCAACATCTTTCAAGATATCATATGAGGGACGATACCCAATCCGTATATTCAAACAATTTCCAATTATCAACAATATTAATATCAATTTCACTTAGCCACAAGGGCATAATTCAATATCAATTTCATTTAGCCACAAAGGCATAATTTACATAATTTTGATGAGTAAATGCTTGAGCCACTCCTACTACCATTTTATCAAGTCCAACAATATATATAATTCATTTCATGGCACAAGCTATCAATCAAGTGCCGTATCAATAATAATAGGGTCGTGCCATGGAGACGACCATTCAAATTTAAGGTAGCTAGAACACCGCGTGGTTAGACAGGGAATGATGGCCGTCACAAAGGCAACCAAACATCCCACCGTTACACGTTGGGTGGGTGGACAAATCCTAGTTGCGCAACTATCTAACTACAGGCCTCCACTTTCGGAGTAAATAGTAGTGTACCGAAAGAAAACGGGTTGACAGAACTCAAGCTCATCATAAAACATTTATCACATTGAACATACGAAACAATTTGATTTCATAATCATATTACCAAGAATCATTTCATATATATGTATATAAGAGTAATTTCATTTATATATCATGCTTTTCACCCCGATAGTTAAACACATAAAATAGTTTGAAAGGGGGCTATGACTCACCTTGATATGCCACACATTATATTCCATATATCCAAAATGGGTACTTCCCATCTATAGCTTCCTTGATTATATATTCCTTATGCTCCTCATTCGTACATCAAGGCCAAGCCTATCCCTACGATAGGACTAATATACATAAGTTTTTATCTTAAGCCATTGCTTAGAAATGCCACTTTTATTAAGTTGTCACCAATTATGGAATCCAAGTGTATTGTTAATATTCACATCTTTTTAATCATAGAGATTGATAGTGTAAAAGGTCACTTTCAGTATACATGTAGTTATAAGTTGTTAGAACTTCAGTAACTTGTCTTCATTTGTGGTTTCGTTTGGCATCTTAGGTTATCATATGCTAATGTCATATTAGTTTATATTAACCTTATTCATCATTTGATGTGTAACTGATTTTAGGATGAATTAGCATTGGTGATATCAATTTATAGATTGGTTAACGTAATTACTTATGTTCATTCCGCTTAGTTATAGTTCGCGTTACAATGTTTATGCTTATCCTTTAACTCACATTGTTCTCGATATGCCGTATGATTACTTGGGTTTATGAAATTCATTTAAGTGTTATGGGCCTTTATCAATTGGGCCAAAGTGTGATGGGTTATTAAGTGACTTGGGCTTAATTTATTTATTGGGCTTACCCTTATTTGGGTTATGTGATTAATGGACCATAGTGGTTATTGGGCCAAGTGGGCCTACTGATTTATATTCCTTATGGGCTCATTAGTTGGGCCGGGCTAGCCCATTAACTCCCTAGTGCATCATTTAGCCCATTACACTAATGATTAGCTTTTTTTCAAAATTTTCTGTTTTTACTTCACATTTTTATGAAATGTTGGCTACTATTTTGGGATCCAGCCGAATTATTTGGACCTTCATGATTTTTACACAGTAACTTATATGTATCTAGTATTTTTGTGAATTTTTGATGAAATTTTAGATGATGTTTGGTGTCCTTAAAAATTATCCAAACACAAACTGTCCCGAATGGGCACTGCTTGCGACATCAGAAGTTTTATAAAATTTCTTAATGTTATGATTGTTATAAAAATACCATGATTTTATTTTAAGTTCACAACACATTGAAATTACGTTCCACCAAGTATGACCTCCTGAAACTTTATGGATTAGGAGATAAAAATTGTTAAAGTTTATAAAATATTTATACCAAATTACAGTTTTGACCAGTTTCAGTAAAAAATTCATATCTTTCATTCTGTTAAGTATTTTTGAGTAATTCTAGTTGGTCTTTATTCTTAACTCGTTTCTCGACAACTTTTATTTTGAAAGTTTTTCTTGAAAATGCTCTCACATGCCCAGTATTCCCGTTCAAAGACAAAAGATGGATTGTGTCAGCTTAAGTTGGAAGACTTATTCAAATGTTGCATATCTTTTAATTGGAAGACTTATTCAGATGTTGCAATATATTTATCTACTTATTATTATTCAAGCTTACTATTATGTACATAATAGTTTATAAATCTATCTTCAAGATGGTCATTATATTTTTGTGCTCAAAAGTACTTTAATTAGCTTTGTGTTTGAATTGTTGGATATCCGTAAGAAATTTTTGGGATGTTATCTCATCTTGTGTGTCTTGCATAGTTATTCTTATGATTTAACTCCTTGAAATTAAATTTTTGGTTCGTTGACATTTTCATGAAGTTCAATTAGAACTAATTATAGTATGAGATTGTCTTGAATGATTATAGTTTTTGATCATAGTATTTCTAAGGCATTTCACTGTACTAGAGGGCAATTAGCACTAAGCCCTAAATGTCTAGAAGGCAATTATCTTAATAAACCTCTACGGATCGATACCTAGATAAGTATAAGTAAATAGTCCTAATTGGAAATTGAGGGTTGTTACATAATTCACCTAGGAAGATGGCTCAACAAAATCGATCTCCTCCTTCTAGAATTAATAGTTTGTCTAAATTCTATGATCGATTCGGGAGTCAACCTAGATTTGGTACTCACTCACCAAGGAATTCACCTCCTGAGACTCGTTTCACTTCACCTAAGAAATAGTCTTTGACACCATCCTTATCCAAGGCTCCATTACAGAGCGATGGATATTGGACCGAATTGATCATTAGAGATGAATTCGGAAAACCTAAACCTCAAAAGGTTTGGGTTCCATTCAGAAACTAACCATCTTATTGTCTGATGTGCAGGGAGAAACAAGGAAGCCTATAAGTCTTTGGTATGTTGACAGTGGATGCTCTCGGCACATGACAGGGGACAAGAATGTTTTGTCCAATTATGAAGATGTAAATGGTTCGTATGTTAGTTTCGCAGGTCCCAAGGGCGGCAATATCTCGGGCCAAAGTGATGTTGTCAATGGGAAGATTACGCTGGAGAAAGTCAATTATGTGGAACAGTTAGCACATAATTTATTAAGTGTTTCTCAGATTTGTGACAAGGGAAACAATATCCATTTTACTGAGAAAGAAGCACTTATATTGAAACCAAGATATGTTATTCCTGAAGACTGGATCCTGCGTTTGCTTGTTATCAAAAGCAAACGAATCTGAATCTTTACTATGGCATAGAAGAATGAGACATATAAATTTCCGAAAGATGAATGACATTGTCAAACATGGTTTGGTTGAAGGCATTCCCATGAAACGGTTTGGGATGGAAGACAAATGTGTACCTTGTCTGAAAGGTAAACAACAAAAGTCTGCACATAAGCCGAAACAAGAAAATTCTATTGCCAATCCTTTCGAGTTACTTCACATGGATTTGTTTGATCCAGTAAATGTAAGAAGTATCGATGAGATGTATTACTGTTTGGTGGTTACTGATGACTACTCGAGATTCTCATGGCTATTCTTTCTTCAATCGAAAGATGAAACTCCACAGATTTTGATAAATTTCTTTGTCGAAACTGAAAACATTTATGGAGTTCGTGTTAAGAGAATCAGGAGTGACAACGGATCTGAATTCAAGAATAATGTGATGGATGTCTTTTGTTTGTCAAAGGGAATCCAACATCAATACAGTTGTCCTTATGAACCACAACAAAATGGAGTCGTCGAAAGAAAGAATAGGACTCTAATCGAGACAGCCAGAGCTATGCTTGCAGATTCAGGGTTCCTACTATGTTTTGGGCAGAGGCGGTGAATACAGCTTGTCGTATTTTAAATAGGGTTACTGTAGTTAAGCGTCATAATAAGACATTGTATGAGCTTCTACATAAGAAGAAACCGAATTTACAGAATGTTGAACCATTTGGTGTACCGTGTACTTTCTTGAAGTATCTACCTCAGTCAAAGTTTGATTCAAAGGTTGAAGAGGGATTTGTCATGGGTTATAAACCGGGAACATCAATTCGACGGGTTTACAATAAACAGACCGAAAAAGTTGATTTGGGAACAAATGTCAAGATTGTCAGTCATAAGCCTGCTATTCATTCTGTGTGTGTTTAGTTCTCATGGGTCATAAGCCTGCTAGTCATAAGCCGACAAAGTTGAAGTGGCAAAAACTTTGATTACGATAGTGTGTTTAGTTCACTACATGGTCCTGATTCTTATTCAGATCCTGAGACAGTAGATGATGTGATTATTTTAAGAGATCACATGGATAATACTCCTACATCTCCGCCTACTCGAAATGTCGATACTACTCCAACCAAAGTTGAGTCTACTACTGATATTGATGAAAGTGGTATGGACAAGAATAAGATACCAGATTCAGATGATAATGAACCCGAGAACACTACACCACTTACTCCATCGAAGGTTACACTGCCTGATGATGATCCTATTTCTGAAGAATCAGAAGATGATTTTAGCTCTCCTGAGTTTCAGATTAGAACAAATTTAGGAGAAAGTCTGAATGTTGATTCGGTTCCTCAATATCGAGTTAATAAGGATCATCCAGTTGAAAATATTCTTGGTAATGCTACATAACCTGTTCGAACTAGAAATCAGTTGAATAAGGACCTGACTAGTTTGTTTTGTGAAGTGAAAGACACTGGATTTATAACTGAGTGTTTATATTCTGGTTTCATTTCACAAGTAGAACCTAAGAATGTTAAGGCAGCACTTCAAGATCCATGTTGGGTTGAAGCTATGCAAGAAGAATTAGCTCAATTTGAAAAACTTGGAGTTTGGGAGTTAGTAGATGTGCCTAGAGGTAAAGAACCAATTGGAACTCGTTGGGTATATAAATGCAAACGAGATGACAGAGGGATCGTTACTAGAAATAAAGCACGTTTGGTTGTTCAGGGGTTTGCACAACGAGAAGGATATGACTATAACGAAACTTTTGCACCAGTTGCTAGGATTGAAGCTATAAGGTTATTTTTGTCCTATGCAAGTTTCAAAGGTATAAAGATGTATCAGTTAGACGTTAAGAGTGCCTTCTTATACGGCGAAGTTAAAGAAGAAGTGTATGTTCATCAACCACCGGGGTTTGAAGATCCGAATTATCCAAGAAGAGCATATCGTTTGGATAAGGCTCTTTATGGATTGCATCAAGCACCCAGAGTGTGGTATGAAAAGTTGTCGACGCATTTGTTGTCAAGTGGTTTTACAAGAGGATCGATAGACAGCACATTGTTTATCAAGTGGAAGAAGCGAGATTATCTAATTGTACAAGTTTACGTGGATGATATCATTTTTGGTTCATCTAATATAAAGATGTGCAAAGAGTTTGAAATGAGCATGAAAAATGTATTTGAAATGAGGGCTATGGGGGAATTACAATTTTTCCTCGGACTACAAGTAGATCAACGGAAAGATGGATTCTTTATTCACCAGTCTAAGTATGTCGATGACATCTTGGAAAGGTTTCAAATGCTAGAGTCCAAGACATATGGTACTCCTATTAAGCAAAATCATGGTTTAGGTGTTCTTGATCCGAAAGATGAACTTGTGGATGCAACTTATTATCGTGCTATTATTGGCTCATTGATGTATCTGACTGCTTCGCGTCCAGATATTATGTTCGCTGTTTGTCTTTGCGCTAGATTTTAAGCTAGTCAAAAAGAATCACATTTGACTGCAGCAAAACGTATTCTACGTTATCTTAAGGGAAACTAAGGGCTTGGTCTATGGTATCCAATGGGAGGAACGTTTGATTTTGTTGCATATACTGATTCGGACTTTGGCGGTTTTAACAATGACAGAGAGTCTACGACTGGAGGTTATCAGTTGTTAGGAGCAAGATTAGTATCGTGGCAGTGCAAGAAGCAGACATGTGTTGCTCAGTCTTCATGTGAGGCAGAGTATATGGCTGCTGGTAGCTGTTGTTCCCAGGTATTGTGGATTCAGCAACAACTTCGTGACTACGGTATGGATTTTCTTGATACTCCTATTAGAATAGACAATAAGTCAGCTATAGACATTACAAATAACCCTGTCATGCATAAGGTCACCAAGCATATAGATATTAGACATCATTTCTTGCGTGATTGTGCCCAAAAGAAGTTGATTCATTTGGAAAAGGTTATAACCGATGAAAATTTAGCTGATCTTTATACCAAAGCATTTGATAAGGCTCGATTTGAGAAGTTAATTCTTCTCAATGGGATGAAGAATGCTGATTCATATTAAATCTCTCAAATAACTAATTTCTTAAGTTTGTGTCTGTAAATAGTTAGAGTCATAAAAATACAAAAAGAGTTCTTAGTGTCATGAAAACCATAAAAATGAGAAAAATGAGAAAATGACAAAAATATGAAGAGATTTAAGTTAATGCTGTAAGATGATTAGAAGTGAGGATACTTAGCTTTTAAGTCTGCTTAATCGTAATATAACTGCTTAGTTCAGTGATTACAATTTGGGATATATTGGTAGACACAAAGTACCAAGGATTCCTTAATCTGAACTTAATTTATACAATGTTCTTGTGGGAAACATATTCAGATATATGGCTGAGAATGCTTGCTTTTCAGTAATGAATTGATCTAGTCCTTAAATTTTGTGAAAGATCTAGCATTAGTATAGGATTTGTTCAAACTATAGCCAAAAACCTCTACAACTCATGAGCATGAAAGTTAAATGTGATATTGTTTATGCAAATGAAATGAATGTTAATTAAGGGGCTAATGTGGTCTTTGAGATTCGGACAAGTATGTCCCCAGGGTGTCTTTGTATACCTAGCCTACCTAAAGCTTCCAACTTGGGATAGGTTGTCAGAAAGTTCGCTACATGGGTCTCATAGAAAATCACGGGTTCCTTATAAATAATGAAATGCAAAAGCAAATAAGTTAAATCACAAAGTAATTAAATTCAGTTATCTAAAAAAAGTCTCATGATTTGTTTAAGGATGTTTTTGAATATATATTGAATATTTGTTATCTTAGTGCTTGTATCGATTACGGAAGTATATCTGAATGTGGGTCACATAAGTTCACAAACTATTCAGTGGCATATTAGGCTACTCGGGTTACATGGTGACTGTCCTTGGGCAGGGTATGTCGAAAGTGTCACAACTCAAAGGAAACTGGAAGTACCGAGTGTTTAAAAGGACAAATATACCGGTAATCGTGGTTGGGTCACTGTTCATAACTAATAATAAGAGAATTATTTCTCACTTGTAGACTTATGTAAATGCTAATCTGATCTAATCTGCAGAAGCTTAGATTTTCTTGTAAATAAATAAAGTAGTTTAGTCTGTATTTTACCTATTTTTGTTTTTATCTTTGATAAGCATTAAAAGTTATAATTCTTAGTGAATTATATAAGTCTTGTTGCTTACGGTATAAATGTTTAAAAGATGGATTTTCTAATTAATACATAAGTTGTTTAATTTAGAAAATGAAATGTTTTGAAAATTGAAAAGTCAAAATATTTTTTGAATGTGTTTCAAGTAAATTTTTGAAATTTCAATTGTTTTTGGTTGATAAATATGCTTGACAAAGATTGGACTTGCCTTAGATCTTGTAATGATTGCTAGGTTAAGATTTTGATTGTTTTGCATATTTATGATATTTTTATTGTTTTTGATGCATTGATGAAGTTTGTTAAGTGTGCAGGTTACAGATAATAAACTCATTTTAAATGAAATTGGCATCAAAATTTCAGATTGTGATTGAAGGCAAAATTGTTTTCGCTTGCTTATTAGAATTGCATTGCGACGGACAATAAAAGTTGCTCAGAAATTACAAGAATTGTGCTACAAAGATGGATTGCCTTGTATTTATTAACCTAAGACTTAGTGTGATAGGTTATAGTTGTATTGTCAAGATCACAACCTAAGATGTAATGTGATAGGTTGTTGATATGATATTTTGATGTATTGTAATGCATTATACATTAAATATGTTTTGATGTAAGTTTGCATTTGTTTAAAGTTAAACATCAATGAAGAAATGATCGATTTTATGTCAAGATAATAATGTAAGATTTATTTGATACATTATTGTGATGACAAGTTAGTACGGATGATCTATGATTGCATATTCGAGTAGATACAGGTTTTTAGTAACGAGTATCTACAGGTTTATGTTTCTGGAAGTTTTGTAACTTTTCTACGATAGTTTTCTGGAAAAATTGACAAAATTTATCTAAGGAAGGCAATTCGTGTGAATTCTAAGCTGATAATTCGACTTCGTTCGTGCTGACGTTAGCATTCATCGCGCTGACATCATCACGAAGCCCACAAACTAAGTGTTCAGCCCGGCCCACGAAGCTCCGAATATAAATATGGGTTTTTACCTTTCATTAATCACCTTTAATCGAAAATTAACCCTAAATAACCACACGAACTTCGTCTTCCTCGTGCACACTATTCATCCATTCCTTTTTCGATCGATTTCATCTACTTTTCATGTTTCTTATCCAGATTTGTTGGTAAATTCATGATCTAGGATAGATTATTGATGTTTTGACTATGAAATTTGACGATTACAAGTCGTTATAATGCCCAATGTTTGACTTGTTCTTCGCGTGAACAGTACCACGAACGAACCAAGATTTAGATCTACAATTTTTGATGATATGGACTAAAAATTGAACTTAAAATTGGATTAATTGATGTTACACTTTAAATCTAACTAAAGTTCACATTAAATTGACTAAAATCAAGATTAATTGAAAGATTTTGTAATTCGGTCACTATTCACACGAAGAACATCAAGAACACGAACCAACTCGTGTTTGATCGAATTCGTTTCGATTTTTGACTTTCTGGGCATCCACGAATCATAAACAAGTCCACGATGATGTCTCAAAAGTGATTTTGATCAGTTTAACATCATATGGAGATGTTTTTGATCTTCGTGTTCTGGGTTTCATGAGTGGCTCGTGCTGACGTCACGACGAAGGAGATCCTCCTCGTGATGACGTCATCACGACGCAGAAGACCAGGACCCTATTTTTTGTTTTTCGTTTATTCTAATTTATGTTTTTCTTGTCGTTTTTGTCTGTTTTTGCAGGTATGGCAGGACAAGGTGATAATGCTTGCGTGTTCGTGAAAGAGCACAATGCTGCACTCGATCTCAGCATTACGCAAACGGGGTGCACACCAGAGTTTCCCAGTGTTCTACAGTTTCTTGCACTATGTCGCATTCATTTTGCGTTGACCGAGAACCCTCCGTTGGTGATAAGTCTCATTCGGGAGTTTTGGAACTCAGCCCAAGCATTGCAGATGGGTGATCATACGTACATTCGCACTACTGTTGGAGGAGGTTCTTTATCGTTCTCATCTGGAGACCTGAGGACTATATTGCACTTAGGTGTTGATGACATGGAGCAAGATCTGACTGAGTTTTCTGAGGAATTCTGCGATGGTGCTCTACGTCCTATGGTTATACTGGTGACATTACCCACCCATACTTTAGGAATAATCTTCGAGGCAAATGGAAGCTACTTGCTTACTATTTGTTGAGGTCCATTAGTCACCGGAGTACAGATCATGATCAGATGAACATCCAAAATGCCTCTCAGATGGTTGCTTTGGTGCTGAACAAGCCGTATAGCTTTTCTCAGTACATCTTTGATAATTTTGAAAAGCAATTGAGGTCATTTGGTACAGACAAGAAATTCTTTCTGTTTCCAAGATTTGTGATGATAATCATTCGTCACTTTGCAGCTGAATTGCCATTTGACGGTCCTACGTTCAATTTAGGTCATCTGACTTATAAGGCATTTGTTGAAAGTATGAAGCACTTGTCGGGTAGAAATGTTCCGGTACATGTTGATAATCCACCTCTGTTCGGACATTTGATTGATCCTTACTATGTTGCCCCTATACAAGGTTCGGAAGATGAAGAACCCGTTGTTGTTGCTGCTGCTGCTGGTGATGATCAGGCTCAAGAAGATCCTCAAGAAGAGCGAGCTGATCAGTTTGAGGGACTCAATGATGTTCCTCTGTATGCTGGAGATCTGGAGAATGATCCAGATATGGACGCTCTTATGCAGGATATTGATGATCCTACAAATCCTGTACCACCATCTACTGGAGTTTCTACTTCTCCCTCTGCTCCAATTGGTGTTGTGTTGGTCCTTCTGAATTGCCAGTTAATGTGTTTAAGGATTCAGAAGATGAAGAAGAGGAAGAATTGTCGAAGCGAAGAAGAAGACAAGAAAGATCTCAAGCTGAAGTTGATAGAGAATTTGCTGCTTATAATGAAGCCATGGAGAGGTCTCATGCACCTAATGTTGGTGATACTCCATTGGTTGCTGCTTTAAGAGCTTTAGTTTCTGATGTTCCTGTTTCTGTGTCTGCTACTTCTGCTACTTCTGCTACTGATGTTGTTGTTGGGGAGAGAAGGTCGAGACCAAATTTTATCATTATAGGAATTGGTTCTCGCGCACAAGTTGTTACTGAGGCTATAATTGTTACGATTCCTACTGCTCCGGAATCTTCAGTTCGTCAAGAGCCAGAGCCGACATTTGTTGCTCCTAGGCCTTCGTCTGCTCCTATTCAGACGACAGTTCCTGTTTCTACTGTCATGGGACGTATGTTGGCTCCTTTGCAACGCCCTCAGATGCCTCCCACAGGAACTTTTAGTGCTTGTATGCCTTCTTTTGAAGCTAGGATGCCATCTCATGCTTCTACATCTGATGTTGCTTCTACGTCACGTCCAGTTGCTCCTGTTGAAGTGCAGCTAAGTCGTTTATTTTCTGAGAAAAAGATGTTAGAGATGAGAGTTACAGCTTTGGAGAATCAGCTAAAGCTCCAGGCTGCTAAGCATCAAGAAGAGATGGACTTGATGACAGCTCTTGTTCATTCTCTTGTGACTAGACTTGACCAATTCTTGGCTCAAAGGGGAGATAAAAGTGGTTGTAAGGATGATGAGCTTGCTAAGAAGACAAGAGATGATGATCATGAAGATCAAGATCGAGCTCAAGATCCAAATCAGCGACAATCAACAGTTGGTGAGCCAGAGAATTAAGGTCAAGGTCAAGATGCTGCTAATGATGCTATGGATACAGAGACTGCAGATATTCAGGGGGAGTCATCAAGACAAAGAGAGTCAGAGATTGCTGGTACAGCTGGTGCTAGTACTTATAGGACTCAAGATAAAGGCAGAGCTGTGATGACCGCTCCAGATGCAGATCCTGATGATCCTAATAATGATGATGAGGAAGATTCCAATTCAGGTAACTCTGATTCTAATTCTGATAGAATAGAAAGGGAGATTCGTGAAAAGCTAGTGAATGATCCTCATAATCATATAGATAAAGAAAATCTTAGCAAAGGAAAATCTACTCAGGATAGTGAGTCAACTAAGACTGATTCTACTACCAATGCCTCTACAGAGTCAGATTTGCACCCTTTAATTGTGCATAGACTAGAAAAGAGATTGGGATATGATCCACAAGCTCATATGAGAGCTAGAACAGAGATTATGGATTATGATAATTATTATGATCCAGGATCACTTAGGGATCAAATGAAAGAACGGTCAGGGTTAACTCATACATCTTCAGAGTCAGATTCGGATTATGAACCTTAGTACTAATGATTTTTCTTTTTGTTTTCGTAATGATTATAAGATAAATATGAATGTATTTGTTACATTATATTTATGATATAATATTATTGTTGTAAGTTAAAATAGATAAAGATTATAAGATAAATATTAATGTAATTGTTGTATTATATTTATGATATAGTATTATTTATTTTAATTTCTTTTATGTATTTATACTATTTTATAATGTCTTGACTTATAATTTATGTTCTTTATCTTTGTATATGTAAATCGTTTGAATTGCAGATAAGCTTCAAAGGATAGGTGCATTGGACGATCTTGATGCTGAAGAAGATTTAGAAAGTATCAATGATGAAGATATGGAATAAGGAGAGTTCATTACTTCAAAAGCTGATAGAAAAAGGTTACTTGATATACCTTATGACTTTGAACGTGTCTTTAATGAAGATGAAGTCATTCAAGTTGAACCAATAGCTGAAGTGGAACATCTCAATCTCAATCCAATCAGAGACAGTCCAGATGAACCTAAGAATGTTGCAAGTTTGAGGTTTGTTGTATATGCAAATATAGTTGATGAAGGACATGATAATATTTTTGATCTATACTAGAACATAGATGCTACGCGAGAGGTTGATCTTGGAAGATTTAATATACCTCCGGTGCAGCAAGATTATGAGTTTATTATTAATAGACTGATTCCGAAGTGAAAGAATTTGGAATTTCAGCGATAGAGGTTTGAAGCCTGAAGATAGGTTGATTAAACTTACACCGAAAAAGAAGATTAAGAATCCAGATGGCACATTTCGGTTTGTCCAGAAAAGAATTAAATGTGTTAAGAAGGTTCCCGCTATCAGATGGGATCAAGATATGCTGACAAAGATGACATTTTGGCAAATAGATACCAAGTCAGGTGAAGCACAGATGTTCGTTGATGATTCACAAGAACAGATGTTGCTACGCATGTATGATCCAATGTAGGTTTTCAACTTGTCAAGAGGTGATCAGAGAAGACTTTTGGATACACCTTGCTCAGCAGTGGCAACATTCTCGCACATTGTTTACAAGAGAGAATTCATGCGAATAGCACAAGACTTTTACTTAAAGGATAGCTTTGAAGTTCAAGTTTTGAAGACTTTAAAGAGTTCTAGTTGCAATCGTCAAGGGGGAGTCTGTAGATGTAGATTCGTTGTGACAATCGCAACATAGATTTGATTATTGTTTATGTTTTAGGAACTATGTTTGTAATCATTTAAATAAGAACTTGTGTTGATATTTAATGATTACGTTTGAACTTCAATATTATATATGTTTATGTTTTGTATTGTGTTTGTGTGTTATATATTGTTTTGCAGGTACAAGAACATAGAATCAAGGTTTATAAGTGTCATAGAATACTTAAACGATGATTGGATGTTATGTACGAGCCAAAGGAAGTGAAACAAAGATCAAAGGGTCGAACCTCGTGCTGACATCATCAGCATGTAGGACTGGCCTCGTGCTGACGTCAGCACAAGGCAGATCGAATTGATTATTGTTTTGGGCCTAATCTGTGATTAAGGCCTAAGCCCACACGATCCAATACTTAACTAATATAAATACAAGACCTAATCTACGGAATTAGGTTAATCATTTCTAATCTTTTTAGATCTTAGTGATTATACACGAATCAAGGTTATTTGTTCCTTCGTGTGACCTCCTACATGAACCACAAGCCTTGTGCATCTCCTTGGGTTGGTTAATTGCTTATTAATCAGCAAAAGGCAATAGCAATCTAGTTATCTCAAGAGGATTCCGCACTCTTGACATAACGAATCACATCTTATTACAATCCACACAACAATAGGGCACCTTACACATCTTTTCTAACCATTGAATAAACTTGACTGCTCCACCTCTACCATCATACTCTTGCACGCCACAATCCTTGAAGTTTTTGTAAGTACAAGTCCTGACACCACTTCTAGGTCCCCTTGGCACATTCCCAATACAAATTCCTTGATCAACGTCTTCATAATATTCACCATCCTGATCATCCCCTGCATCCTTATATTGAGCATCATCATACTGAGCACCCTCATACTGAGCATCTTCATTCTCTGCATTTTGCGCATCTTGAGCATTTTGTGCATTTTGAGCATTTTGTGCAAGTATAGTATTAACAACTTGGGTAATCATAGCAACCATGGCTGGGTCTGGTTGCATGCCAGCTTGCTCATTAGTAGTTTCGTTTTCAGTTCCACCACGACCGCGTCCACGACCACTACCTCGGCCGCCACCGCGGCCTGCACCACGACCAACGCCACGACCAGTACCTCGACCTCCAACCTGTTCATTTCCACGACCAGCACCACGGCCAACACCTTGAACTACCTCAGGCCAAGTGCCACGACCAATACCACGACCTCCACTCCGTCCAGTTCCTCGACCAATACCACGACCTTGACCAGAGTCTTCATTTTCACCACGGCATCTTCCACGACCGCCGCTAGTTCCAACACTAGATCTTGTTCTTGCCATTGTCCTATAACCATGCATCGTTAGTCGGGGAAGAATACACTCGAGGATGTTAATATCACATGATGCTCTCAGTAAGCTCTCTCGTCTTATGGTCTAAGGGGTACTATCTAGAACCTAAACTAATCATACAATTCATATCAATGTAATACATATATATATACTAATAATATATAACCCTAAACCGCAGTTAAAATGTGGTCCGAATCTAACACCTACATCCATTGAACTAGTGGTGTATGTATACAGGGTGTACCAGTAGCTGACCCTCCACACCCCTAGTACATCTAATGTAAGGTCAGATTACGGTACTGGTATGCTCTCTAGGTATTGGTCGGGTATGTATACAGGGTGTACCAGCGACTAACCCTCCACCTAACCAACACCCATTAAGCATCCCAGGGTAGCTACCACACCCTCACTACTAGTGCAATCGCTGATGTCAATAACTGTCGCAAGGCATGGCGGTAATCATAGAACAGTTGATCAGGCTTTTCTATGATTAGCGCTATGCGATACTAGTTAGCGCCATCACTTCATCTTGCCCTAATACACATAAATAATCACAATAACACTGAAAGCACACAGTCACCACAAGTACACAGTCACCAAATCACAGCCATAGTCAAAATAAGCATAGGGATAATAAGTCTCAATAGAACTTGAACTCAAAATATAGGTGACGTTAGCACGTCTAGAATGCATCTATGATTCCAATCGTAAATGCTATACGGGGTTCTTAGGTTATAGTCTAGGCTTTTCCACCTAATTCTCTACAACCACGGCTTTGATACCATTCTGTAACACCCCACCGTTGGCGGAAACATGAGGTGTCATGAAAAGTACAGCACGATATGGAATTACATAGATACTGCTATATGAAATAGAATATATTGAATATATTCCCAAAACATGAGTTCAAAGTCATGACAATGCTAGGAAAGCTTATCACAAGTACATCCATAAAAGGAATAAACCAAGGCATGCAGCCTTAAAGTCTGACAAAAGTAAAGGAGCTCTAGTCTCCAAAGTCCAGTCCTAGCATAAAAGTCCTTATCCCTGAATAGCCTGAGTACCTGAAAAGTATACTAAAACGTGTCAACACAAAGGTTGCTAAGTTCGTAGGTTTTATGTCAAAAGTCTAGTCGAAGAAATAAGTCTTTTGCCGATTCTTTTAAGTCTAACAGGTAATAATTCAATATATAACGAGCAGAGTTACGCCATAATAAGTCCAAAAATCTCAAATCCCAATGTCTCAAAGTCCGACCTTACGGTACCTGCCTTAGTCCAAAGTCTCAAGTCCGACCTTACGGTACCGACCTTAGGTTTAGAAAGGGGAATGATGGGTGTTTTTGGTTGTTTGTTGGTGATTCCTCGAAGGTATAGTTCGTCTCTTTACGCTGATTCGAATATGATTGGTATCTGGCCGATTGAGATCGTGCCGATGATTATATTTTTAGACCTGATTGATCGTATGTGTGTGAATAATGAATGAATGCCTTCGTGAGGTCTTATGAGTCTCCTTTTATAGGGAGACTTATCTTGGAGGAGAAGTTAAAGACTTTCTAGGTTTTCCTAAGTCTTAGAGAATAAAAAGTCTAGGAGGATCGTTTCCTTCTTTAATAGACTAAGAGATAAGACCAAATCCCTTAATTATAGGGGAACAATTCCTATCTTTTTATTTTACAGTGGAGGCCTTCGTTGCGGACAACCCTTCGTATCGCAGTTCCTAGCGGTATGTCCTGTGTACCGATAGGGGTATATCATCAAGCCCCCTAGTCTGAGGTGATGATTTTTTCCAAACAATCATTGCATTGGACTTATTCGGAATTTGTTATATTTGCTCAGGGGGTGTTTGTGAAAAAGTGGGAAAACCTAAAGTCCTCGTTGTGAATGCACGTATCCCAAACTGTTGGATCGACGGTTAGGGTTTTCCTGACTGTTCCCTCATAAAAGTATACAACCATTACTTTAAATAACTTTGTTTTTCTTTTTCCTTATTTCTTTATCATGTTATCATACCTTTAATTTCTATCGTCTTCCACTGTCATGACTTCAAAAAGAAAGGCGGCAGAGGTTGGATCATCGGCTGCTCCTATGGATGATTCTCTGGCAAAGAAAGGAAAAGGTGTTACTGTTGTTCCCCCCATATCTTTTTCAAGTAATTCTTCTCGTGAGTTTATGGAGAAAGAGCTGGCATCAGAAGAAATGAGTGAACGGAAAAACTTATTGGTTCGTGGGCTATGCCGAGAATACGAGTATTCTCAAGATATGTTGAAAGAGTCGTAGGCGATGGCTGGGAATTTACTTGACAAAATCGTCGTTCTTGAAAAGCGGTTGTCGGAACAGGACGTGGAGGTAAAAGCGCTCCGGGCTAGTCTAGGAAGGCGTCATGATGAGATCTTGCAGAAGGATGTGGAGAACATGTGTCTACGGGAGGAAGTGGAGACATTTGTGAAGAAGGTGATTCCCAACGTCTGCAAGACTCTTGCAACGGGTCCCGAGGCTGTTGCTTTGGTTGATGTTGTTGTGAATGCGTCCAAGAAGAAAGGGATTCTCTTTGCTACCCATTCCGAAGAGTCTCCAGAATATCTGAAGGCAAAGGAGGCATTCGACCAATCCATTTTTAATCTGGCAAGTTATCATAGTAACTATATTCACGATATTACTCATCTTCGTGATCCCGGTATCACTTTCTTGTGGTTAAGCCCCGTGTTGATTAGCTATATGGAATTTAGTTATATCAGACTTGTATGCCCTCTATTTGGATTCCATTATATTTATGTATTTATAGGGTCGTCTGTTCAGGCGTCCCTGTCAGCTTTTTCCCTTTATGAGGTTGCGATCCTCTTATTTGTAAATGACTAGTCTTTTTGTATGTCCCTCGTGGGGCTTTAATATGGTTCGTGACCATGTAGGACTATAACCGTCTCTTAGTTGAAGACTACTGGTCCTTTTTATTTGCAGGGTTTCTGCTTTATAAAATACATAAAAAAAATGCTTATGTGAAAAGAGAGAAAATCTAACAATAGAATTTTTTTAGGTTCGAACTGTTCCAAGTTCTGTCCACCGGGGCTCCTTCGAGTGTTTCCAGTTTATATGCTCCGTTCCCGAACGCTGTTCGTACCCGATATGGGCCTTCCCATGTTAGACCTAACTTTTCGGTGTATTCCTTTTCACTTGCACTATTTAACCGTAGTATATAGTCCCCTGTTTTGAATGTTGTAGGGTTTACCCTCCTATTGTAGTATCCTTCAATCTTCTTTTTGAAGGCAGCTTCTCTGATAGCTGCGATTTCTCGTCGCTCCTCTAATAGGTCGAGGTCAATCCTTAATTCTTTCGAGTTTCCTTCGGTATTCAGTGTCCTATATGTGGAGACTTGGAACTCTGCAGGTGCTACAGCCTCCATCCCATATGCTAAACTGAAGGGGGTTTCCCCATTGCTTCTTGTGGGTGTTGTTCTATTGGCCCAAAGGACCAATGGTAGTTCATCTATCCATCCTTTATGACTCCGTCTGAGTCTCTTTTCTACGTCTTTTATTATTTCCCTGTTCGTCACCTCTACTTGCCCATTTCCTTGGGGATGATATACAGATGTGAATGATTGTTTTATCTGCATATTGTTACAAAACTCAGGAAAGACACCCTTTGCAAATTGTGGGCCATTATCAGATATTATTGTATGCGGTACCCCGAATCTACATATGATATGTTCCCATACGAATTTTTTTATCTGGTCCCCGTTTGTTGTGGCAAGTGACTTTGCTTCCACCCACTTAGTGAAGTAATCAATGGCTATGACCAGGAATTTCTTTCTGTTTTAACCTTCGGGAAGGGGTCCCACGAGATCAATTCCCCACTGCATGAATGGCCATGCTGAGGTTACTGAAATCATATCATTTTTCAGTTGTCGCGGAACATTAGCGCGCAGTTGACAAGCTTCGTAGCTCTTTAATAAGGCCGTGGAGTCTTGGTGCATTGTTGGCCAAAAATATCCGAGTCGCATGGCCTTCGTAGTGACAGATCTTGCTCATGAATGGGCACCGTAAATCCCCTCATGTATCTCGTGGATGATTATCTCCGCTTGCATAGGCCCTACGCAACAAAGCCAAGGTGTAACAAAACCTTTCTTGTACAGCTTTTTATCCAATATCATATATTGCGGGGCTTTGACCCTTATCTTGTGAGCTACACCCCTATTGGCCGGGAGTATCCCACTTACAAGGTATTCGTAGATGGGGGTCATCCATGTTTTGCCCTCCTCTTCTACGAGATCCGATATCCGTTTTTCTCCGATTGATCTTGCTTTCAGGACTTCCACTAGCACTTGTTTTCCCAAGTGCCCGAACGTAAGAGATGCCAACTTGCTCAGGGCGTCTGCCTTTTTGTTCCGATTTCTTCTTATATGCTCTATTTCGAAGTGACTAAAGTATTCTATTAGCTTCTGTACCTTCTGTAGATATAGCTTCGTGGTACCTTGTTTTGCCTCGTATGTCCCTTTCACTTGGTATGCCACTAGTTGGGAGTCAACATTTACCTGGATATTCCGTATCTTCATATCCCTTGCGATACTAAGCCTTGCCAACAGTGCCTCGTATTCAGCCTCGTTATTGGTCACTTCGAATTCGAACCTGAGTGCATAGGTGAATTCTTTCTCTTCCGGGCTGATTAACATAAGTCCGGCTCCGCAACCATCGGAGCTAGCGGCTCCGTCGGTATATAGTTTTCAGGTGTCATTTTCGACACTTCCCGTTACCTCTAGCGACACGGAGTGTGTCATGGAGTTGTTGCCTTCGTGTACCTCGCTAATAAAATCTGCTAGTACTTGCCCTTTAATTGCATGTCATGCTCTGAACTCTATGTCGTGTTCTCCTAACTCGATAGCCCGTTTGGCTACTCTCCCCGACTTTTCAGGTTTTGACAATATCTGCTTTATAGGTTTGTCGGATAGCACAACAATAGGATGAGCTTGAAAGTACCTGTGCAGCCTTCGTGCCGCATGGACTAATGCGAGGGCCAATTTTTCTAGCTCTCGGTAATTGGTATCAGCTCCTTGCAAAACTCTGCTTACGAAGTAAATCGGTATCTGCTGCCTTTCTCTTTCTGCTATTAACACGGCACTTATGCATTCTGATGAAGCTGCTAGGTATACAAAGAGTGTTTCCTTGCGTTCCGGGGCTGTGAGTGTCGGTAGGTCAGCAATATATTCTTTCATTTGCTCTAGGGCTTTTCCTACTTCTTCTGTCCACCTGAAGTCTTTGTTCGTGGCACACCCCTTCAGTATTTTAAAGAAGGGCAGCTGTCTGTCGGCCCCTCGAGAGAGAAAATGGCTGAGGGCCGCAAGCTTACCATTTAGGCTTTGAGCTTCTTTGATTGTTTTGGGTGCTGATATTTGTTTCAACTTGTTTACTTTCAACGGGTTTGCATGAATGCCTTTGTTGCTTACGTAGTAACCCAAGAATTTCCCCTCTTCTACCCCGAAAGAACACTTTTTGGGATTAAGTTTCATGTTGATTCTCCGGAGATTTCCAAAGGTCTCGTGAATATCTTCTATGAGGTTTTCTTCATTTCTGCTCTTGATAACCATGTCGTCGACATAAGCTTCTAGATTTCTTTCTATCTGTGTAGCGAAAGTTTTGTCTACGAGCCTTTGGTACGTAGCCCCTGCGTTCTTCAAACCGAAGGGCATCTTTTGGTAACAGTAGGTCCCCTTGCTGGTGTAGAACGCAGTTTTGTCTTCATCTTCTTCTGCCATCTGTATTTGGTGGTAGCCTTTGTATGCGTCCAAAAAACATTTCAACTTGTGTCCTGCTAGCGACTCCACTTTCCAATCTATTTCGGGTAACGGGTAACAATCTTTCGGGCATGCCTTGTTTATGTTGGTGAAATCGACACACATCCGCCATCCTCCGTCTCCTTTTTTGACCATTACGGGGTTTGCAATCCAGACCGGATATACTGACTCTCTTATTATTCCTGCTTTCAGTAGTTCTTCTACCTCTTTTCTTGCCGCTTTGTCCCTATCGGCGGAGAGGCTTCGTTTCTTCTGATGGGTCGGTTCAATGTGCTTTCGTTCATTTAAGCGATGCTCCGTTACGATGGTTTTACCCTCTAGCGTAATGACCCTCGGGACTCCAGTCATGTCCGCGTATTTCCACGCGAATATGTCCATATTCGATTGTAGTAATTTTTGGAGTTTCCGTTTACACTCGTCAGAGAGCTGGGCACCTATGGAAATGGTTTCATCCGGGAATCCTGGATTAACCATGATTTTAACGATATTCTCTTCATCCGAAGGTTCTTTTAGGGACTTAACCTCCTCTTCCACTCTTTTAACATCGTTAATTTGTTTTGTTTGCTCATAGGACGAGCGGATCGTGCCTATCCCGTTCTTTGATTGGAACTTGACAAGCCTATGGATCACTGAGGGGGCCATTTCCATCTTCTACATCGCTGTTCTTCCCAAAATGATATTATAAGGTGAGGGGGATCGTACTATCGATAGGTCCAGTGTTTCGGTCCTTTCGTATTCCCCATCTTTGATAGTGACGTCTAGATCGAGTTCTCCTAGTGGCCATGCATGCTCTCCGGAGAAACCGACCAAGGGGCCGCGGGGGTCCGTTCGTTGGGCCCTTAGAGCCTCCGGAAGTTTGAGAAAGCAATGTTCGAATATCACATCACATTCACTTCCGCTATCCAGATAAACCCTTCGTACTTCGATATTGAATAATAAGGCCTGGATGATAAGTGGGTCATTGGAAGGTTTATCTCTTCCCAACGGTGGGAAATAAAAACCTTCCTTCAGGTTCTTTACTAGGCTTGAATGGCAGGCAGCTCTATGCCCGATTGCTAGGGTGGGCCTCCTGTGGCCCAAGGGCCCGCCTTTGTTTTTCTTTACCATCTCCGGTGGGCGTACATAATTCTTTTTACAAAGCTAGCGGGTCCCACGGATGGTGCCAAGTGATTGTACACCAAACCGAGATTAGGTTTAGAAAGGGGAATCACGGGTGTTTTTGGTTGTTTGTTGGCGATTCCCCGAAGGTAGAGTTAGTCTCTTTACGCCGATTCGAATATGATTGGTATCTGGCCGATTGAGATCATGCCGATGATTATATTTTTAGACCTGATTGATTGTATGTGTGTGAATAATGAATGAATGCCTTTGTGAGGTCTTATGAGTCTTCTTTTATAGGGAGACTTTATCTTGGAGGAGAAGTTAAAGACTTTCTAGGGTTTTCCTAAGTCTTAGGGAATAAAAAGTCCAGGAGGATCGTTTCCTTCTTTAATGGACTAAGAGATAAGACCAAATCCCTGAATTATACGGGAACAATTCCTATCTCTTTATTTTACAGCGGAGGCCTTCGTTGCGGACAACCCTTCGTATCGCAGTTCCTAGCGGTATGTCCTGTGTACCGATAGGGGTATATCATCACTTTCCACCCCAAAACTTGTAATAAAAAGGGGGGCTACGAAACTCACCTGAAAGGTGTTATGAAAGTATAACGAACGAGCACGACAAGCACAATCAAAGTCCACGACAATCAACACCTATCAATAGTACATGGCAAGTCACAATGAAAGTCTTTTGTCTTAAGTCTTAGCCTATTAGAAATGCCTTTAAGTCCATATGTCTTTATTTAACTTTTAAAACGACGTTTGTTAAAATTTACGAGACTCGAATAAACCAAACAAGAGTCTAGATTTGACACCAATGACCTTTCTTAAGTTTAAAATATATTATTTTATCAATACAACCCGATTTGAAATCGTTACATAGCCCCAAATAAGTTTTACTCGAATTTAATCAAAATTAGACGAAACCGGAGATTTTAACCGAAAAGCTTACGAAACCGAAACGAGTTGAGGTTGAGCTCAACCTTATGGTTGAACTCGACCAACTACAGCCCAAAAATGTTATTTTGAAACCATTTAATCATGCGTTAATCAATTGGATCAAAACTACACTTTTTGAGAAAACTAGTCAAGTTTAAGAATCGATTAAGCGCGTATGGACACGAAGGGCCAAAGAAATCGATTATATGAGTAGGGAAGTGAAAGAAATCAACTCGAGTCGACCATTTTTTTTTTTACAAGTCAACTTTATTTTACCAATCCATACTTAAAAAAATTTTAGACAAAATAAAGTGAAAAACTCCAAATGTTGAAATTCAAAATCTAACAAATTAGAACACCTTAATATGTTATAATAAACATATCCTATAAGTTTCAGACCTTGAAAACATCGGATGAAGCTCGGAAAAATTTTGCTCGAAGACAGAGGGACTGCGGCCGCAAGCACGGTCGACCGTGCTTTGCGTCCGTGCTCTCAAAAACTGAACACCAAGAGGTAATACTGCCGACACTGAGAACGGTCAGCCGTGTCTGCGTCTGTACTTTTACTGCACACACCAAACATCAAATTTGACTATTAACTCATTTGCAACCTTTTCCAAACTCAAACACAAGTTCCATCACACATCAAATCTGATTTCAAACCTTCACATGACATATGTTACAACATAATTACTACATTCGAAACTTCAACCATTGAAATTTACATTAAAACAACCAAGTGGGTCACTCGCCCGCATTTACCCAAAGTGACGAAATGACCAATTTGACTCCAAAATGATTTATACTTCAATCCACCATAATAGTGAAGACTTCAAGACTTAAAATACATCATACACAACATTCTCATTCGAAATACACATGTATCAAGAGCCAAGAGTTTGAAAGGGTTTAACTAGGTTTCTAACCAAAATGTCATTCTTCTACGGATGACCAAATACCTTCAAGTCACTAACACTTCAAGTCAACAACTTCAAATCAACAATACCTAGTGCCTTCTTCCGGAACGACCTATAAAATGGTAAACAACTAAAACGTAAGCGAATGCTTAGTGAATAAACTTGCATACAAATATACATACGAAGGAGGGCAAAAACACAAAAGTCTATCGCATGTAGCCAATGGTACCGTCATACCATCACTTGCATACTCACTTTTGCGCTAACAAACATATACATGGATCTATATACGCTAAACAATAATCTCAAGAGGTTCTTAGGCCTCAAAGATTCTTAGGCCTTTATCTCATCTCAACTATGGGGTTCTTAGGCCCCGGCCTCAAATTAGGCCCTAACGCCGAATCGATTACCACACATGGAACCCACCATCGTATGGTAATCGACCCAACGCACATATAAGAGTATGCAAGAGTACTCACCTCCTCCGCGACTAACAACAATCAAGAATGCTACAACAAGTGCAAAGCTTTCAACCTAACAAATCAATATAATATGCATATAAGACTTCATTCACAATCTTGGCTAACTCACTTAGCCAAACTATCGATTCACTAGCATTCCTAATCACTCAAACTCAATTTCTTTGAGTTGGCTTAATTTCAAGTTTCACTTAACAAAGTTCAATCTTTCAAACTCATCAATCTTAATTATCTATCATTTTGTTAAAAAAAAATCTCATTTTACCACCATCATGTGGCCATTTCATCTTATTGCTCAAAATTACCAAATTCTCATTTTGACCATAATGGTTACTAACAACTCAAATCAATAAGTTCATGCAACACTATAATCACAATTTAAGTTACAAACAATAAAATGTGGGAATATTAGCAAAATCATGATCCAACCCAAAAACCCCCAAATTGGATGGTTGCATGAACCCTAATTCTTGAGCTAAAAATCAAAACTAGGCTAGAAGAATTATTAGCTTAAAGAAGTAATCTATTAGAAGATAATTGAACAACTAGAATAAAAATCCTTTCTCTTTTCTTTCTTGGTGTGGTTAAGACATACACACATACACACCCACAAATTCTCCCAAATTACAAATTAACTCATTGTGGTGATTATTATTATCATTATTATTTGGAA
Organism: Erigeron canadensis; assembly: GCF_010389155.1. NCBI lineage: Eukaryota > Viridiplantae > Streptophyta > Magnoliopsida > Asterales > Asteraceae > Erigeron > Erigeron canadensis. The sequence goes on from NC_057765.1 coordinate 22,847,925, forward strand.
GGATTTTATTAATTAAAATTAACACACTTGAAGAGAATTGAAATCACACTTCTAGTCTCCCCCTTTTTCCTTCTTGAATTTGACCCACCACCACCACCACACACCTTCAATTTCAATCTTTCCAATTTAGAAGAATAATGGAAGATTATTGTTATTTGTTATTGTTGGATGATTTCTAGAATTGAATTGAAGTGATGCATGATTTTGAAGGAAGTAAGATAAGAAATTAGAGGAAGGTAATGGAGGAAGAGGAGAAATAAGGTGAGTCATAAAATGTAAATGGCAGGCACTCCTCTTGTGTGCCACGTCTCTTATCACTTTTGTGGGTATTTTTACCCGCTATCCGCTAAAGTTCCAACTAAATTAACCCCCGATTCAAGAATAAAATACTAGGAAATTATTTTAATGTCAAAACTACAAAAAGGGGTTAATTTATTTATCTTAAAATTATCGGGGTGTTACAGGAAGTGGTTGAAATAAGTTATTACCAGAACTTAAGGGTCTGAGAGTTAAACAAGTCATTTCGGGTCAAACTAGTAACTTTACGAGACATTTAAGCGACAGAATCCATGAGAGGTCGACCTAGACCAGCAAAGGTCAAGCTAGACCTGCCTAAGTCAAGCTAGACCAGGTAGAGGTCGAGCTAGACCTATCCGGAGTCGGATTTAGACGCATTTTGAGCAAAAACAAACGATTTCAATCCGATTTTGTTAAAACGACGAAGATTATGGCTAGCCAATTCATACCCATGGGTCTAGGATGCACAAAAGTTACACAATTCAGTACAAAAAGGGTGATGTTCGACCGATTTCATACGTCATGTGATTGACATTTGCACAAATCTTGATCTAGGATACGAAATCGACTAGTTTTTGAGTTTTTTAGCCAAGTAAAGGATATCTTCAATATGTAGTTGCACAAAACCAATTACATGAATGCATAATATGTCAAATAAAAGCCTTAATCAAGGTTCAATTCGTTTCTTACACACAAATGTAACCGAAAGATGCACAATCCACAATCAAACGACATGATTCACTTAGCTTTTGATAAATACCGAAAAAAGTAAACGTATATATACATATAGAACGAAATAAATAGATGAGGAACAGCCTTACCCACGTTTTTGATGATGATTATGATAATACATACTTGTTTCTTGATCGATGATTGAAGCCTTGATTGATTTACACGCGTTTAGAATCGAAAATCAATAGAAAATTTTGCTAGAATTCTTGAAAGAAAACCTTGAGTGTGTGTGTAGCTATGTGAAAGACCAAAACAAGGAAAAGTGGGCAAAAGGATGGTCTTCTATTTATAGGGAGAGCCAAGGGAGGGGAGGTCCGTCAGACTAACGGAACGCCTGACAGTTTTAGTCCTTTTTACTTACCGGACGAACACCGAATGTCATAGAAATGATTCGACCATATTTTATGATATATTTTTGAATTGCGAACACAACAACTAGTCACATGACCATATTTGACTCACGAAAGTATTTTAAGTCTATATTTAGGCATTTCTATTAAACAACTAGTTTTCCTCAAACATTCGCACCAAGTCTTAAAAAGTCGAAAACACTAGTATACAATAAAATGACATGTCTTAATCATACTTTAATCCATAAAAACTCACGTCTTTAGACTTATGTTTGACGGTTACTAACCTTATTCGGACGGCAAAGTACAGTCAAACGAACGCTCAGGTGACAGTTGTAACATATAACATAATTTGATTGATCGTTTTTTCATCAATAAATTGTCTCTTTTTATTTTTCTAATTCTTCAACTCCTATTATTACTTATATTAATTATAATAATAACTATTAACATGAAGAGTTCAAAAATTAAGTTTACGATCAAAAATCACAAGGCTATTTGTCATCATCCATTATGCTTACAATTCCTGATTTTGATGTGCTTCTAAAAATTTAAAGTTAATCCAAAATTCTAACTAAACATATATTATATTTATCGTTACTGTATGTTATAATTTACATTTGATCATCGATTTACTTTAACAATAATTTATTTCATACTCATGAATCATGTATGAAACATGCATATTCAAATTTTTTTATGTTACAATCTATATGTCTACAGTACATCGTACGGGTATTAGAACTAATATATATATATATTCATCAGATGGTCGACCCGTACGATGAAGGTGTAATTTGTAATAGACAATTAAGAATACGTCGCTAGCATGCAAATAGTGAATGTAAAAGGATATGACGCTATTGATTTTTTTAGTTTTGTCGACTGTATATGCTGATGTCGTGATCAAGCTATTTATATTGAAATGATAGGCCTAGATTTGGTATTCAAGAAACAGACCGTATTATTTTTTTAACTATTAATAAATAATGGGCGGCTGTGGGGAGCAAACCCGGCCCTGTTTCGGGCTATTTTTTTTTTAGGGGTATCAATATTAAAAATCTTTGGTTGCGTTGGATTCGTGGTAAACACTAAACACTTTGGTCTTTAGAGACAGAATTCATTAGTTCGATCCTCATCCTATGTAAAGGTTAGAGGGTTTTTATTACCATTTTGATAGAAAATGGAAACAACATCTCTACTTAGATAGATGTAAGATCTACTTACATTTTAACTTCCCCAAACACTGTCGATGTATTAGCGCTCAAAACCCGCAGAAGGCTGTCGATGTATTAGCGCTCAAAACCCGCAGAAGGCAGCATTAAGCAGATTCTTTCTTTCTTTGTTTTCAAATCTCTATAATAAATAAAAGACAATTGTTTTTCAAAAGTATTTTTGGAAAAAATATGATGTGGCAAGTCTACAATTTTACTTAGAATGTCTTTATTTTAATTATGATGTTATAAATAATTTACAATATTTGTAATTAAAAAATATAGCTCACTAAATGCTTATTTAAAGTTATTAATCTTTTATTACAAACAAAGAAAATTATTTTATATAATATAATTCTTTTATGTTTTGTTAATGCAATAGGTACTTTAATTTATAAATTATTGTGTTATTCAACTCATCGTTTCCATATTGATTTATATTATATTAATTAAAAAAAACTACATGCATATTTTTTAGTTTTATAATTTAATTAAAACGCCCGGGTTAAACCCGAGTAAATTCACTAGTCTATTAATAAACTAAAACTAGAATTATATCTCTTGAAACGACATGTGGCACAAACTTTTAAGAACATGTGTCATATTTAAATTAAATTAATAAAATATAGATATTATTACATAGATGCCAATATGTCATATCTTTTTAAAGTTTCAAACTAGATTTTTATCCCGCGGGAAACCACGGATCGATTTTAAAACAACGAAATTTAACACTAAAATATATTAGCTATATATAATGTGAAAGTAATGAAATAGGATTAGATATAAACCGGACAAAGTAGGAGTTGTACATTAGATATTACAGATAGTTACAAAAGATATTAAGCCGAGATTTATATAAAACATTAAGCGTATTTGTAGCAAAACATGTTTCCTGTTTGAATGAAATAAGCCATGACTTTGTTAGCGGTATATTCATCTTCACAAGCATTGAAGCACTTCTTTGTAGACCACATTTGTGGTTGTTTTCTTGACTTCCAACTGTTCATCTTGTATTAGAATTTTCAATCCTTTCTTGCTTTTGACTCTTGAGACTGCTACATACAATTGGCCATGACTAAAAACTGATCATGGAAGATACAAAGCAACACGATCGAGTGATTGTCCTTGGCTCTTGTTTATCGTCATAACAAAGCATACTGAAATAGGCCTTGCACTTCAAAAATATTATAAGTGTAACTTTCATCATCACTTCTTGCTGTTGATTCGATGTTCTCCCACACCAAGGTCGGGGCACCCTTCGGAGGACTTGCACCCGTAGAGCCGCTTTCACTGCACTCCTTTTGAGTTTTGGCTATTGCCTTCATGGTAGCGGTTATAGTCAAAACTCGTATTATTAATCTTATAAAATACTATCCATTGCTTCTTGATATCTTTCCATGTCCTGCAATCTGGTCTTGCAGGTGTTAACAAAAGCCTACATTTCAGCAGACACTTAGCTAACGAACTCACATCATGAGCTTTAATTTGTAATTATACAAAACTTCCAAATTAACTTTTAAAAAATTGATAACTAAACATACTTTCTCATGTCTACTTCTGAGCGATGAACACGGATGCCAGCTAAACATCAATGGGTTAAATGGCATGATTAGGTTAGACGATAGAAACACACGGTAACACTTTGCATATGTTAAAAAGATTGTCTTAATCATAATCATCTGCTTGGTTGTAGTACACCGGCTATACCCGAAAAAGACCAATGGCTTCGATAATAAGTAGTAAATGACATGAAAAAGGTTCAAGCTTTTGGCTTTTAAGTTTTGACTCTGCAACTTAAAACAGGTGATTTCATGCACATACCTTATCTTGCATCTCTTACTTAATCTGCTCCAATTCTAGTCTTGGAACCTGAGTAGAACACAAATAAGACATGACTAAATTTATGAATGCCAACATCACTATTCATTCTTGCTATATTTGGACAGAATCTAGAAAAACTAATTCTCACTTTCAAAACCTTAAACTCAACTAACCAAATGCTGCAAGATCATATATATAACCGAGCTAAACTTAAAGGTGTCATCCAAACTTGATAGCAATTCATCAGTCTTACATTAACATCGAGGAGCCAACTCTTCTATCATCTTCTCATACTTATCTACCGATTTCTTTTTTATCATTTTTTATGCAATATTCAATATAACTCAATACCACTTAACCAATCAAATAAGCTATGTCTAATGATGGATTTCTTACTTGAACAACAATAACATCATAAGCTAAACATGAGCCCAATATATAATTTTCTATTTCATCCTTAAACTAAAGCTAAGTTTTTTTACCAAATGGCATAGAAGTGATCCAAGAAATAAGTATCTACAACCATCATCATCATACATCAAAAAGTCTAGGCGACATATCCAAGAAATCTAGTCTTTGCTTGCCCACCTAACATCCAAAAACCCTCAAAATATTTAAGTTATAAGAATACAAAAAGCTGAATGAATATGCATTTAGAGTATTGCATATACTTACCAAGCTGACTAAATATTCATTTATTGAGTCTTTTAATCTATCTCTGGTAACTTCCTTAAGTTTGGGTTGTTCACAAAGCATTCTTTTCGCTATCGTCTTCGGAAGAAATAAATAAGTAATAGCACCTGTTGAGAGCTTGGGCTGCTTTCCCTGCTCTCCTTTAAGATTTAGCTATTGCCTTCAATGGACCAGGTTCGATGAAACTCGTATTATTGAACTTTTGATGATACTATCCATCGCTTGGTGCTATCTTTCTTTGGTCAGCAACCCAGTCCTTCATGTGTCGTTAACATTCCATCTACATTTTTGCACATATAACAAAAGTCAGTATCAGCATATACTTATTTAGATGTATAAAACTGATTATTTACCCAATGACTATTTGGCTGACTAAAAGTCAAATATGTTATCTTCACAAATAACCGCTTACTGTTTATCATTCACTTTCAACTCATCAGAGGTAGAGCTCGTATCATCATGGATTTCAACCTGCATAACAAAAACAAAAGCTCCCCATAGTCTACGACTTCTTAGTCGAACTTGTAGCAAGCATGACACATTTAGACTAAATATCAATTTATTACAAACCGAAATTAGAAAAACAAATATCAAGATTCTAAAATCTATATCTATCTCAACTCGGGTCATAAACACTTGCCTGATATAGCTGTCAAGGCACCAGTCCACCTACCAGTTAAAGTCCGAGTCTACAACTTATCCTCCAATAACGAATAAATTATCTTATGTATTTTAACCAAACTTTTTGAGTCATTTTGAACAGTTACCCAACCCATCCTTTCTACCATTTTAGTTAACAGAATAAAATGAAACATGTTTACCCACAGATTTTGACACCAATCCAACAGTTCCAGGCATGTTATGGTTTGCTTTGTATAGTATTATCGATTGTACCAGCAATACCACTAATCTTGAAAGCTCCAGCTTGTATCCCACCAACAGTAGCTTGCAGAATAACAGCCTGTAAGAGACATTACTGCAAAACTTTCAACCGCTATTATTAAGTTAGTTGCCACTCCTATTTAGTTGTAAGAAAAAAAGGAAGCAAAATACCCAATAGAAGCTGCTAGTTTTTGGATTGGGATACATGTATAAAGTGTTCAGATTCTCAGGCCCCAATGTGTGAAGCAAAATTTCTTCAATGCAATAATTTTCCCTCTCATTGTGTCCTTAGCCTTGTACACATTACTCTACGTACCTTGTCCAATCTATCAAAACATCAAACACATAAAACACTTATCATTAACAATGGAACTTGATTAAAAAATGAAACATTGCTTGTAATCATCACTACTTGCCTTGTCGAGTTTCCAACAGTATCAACCCTGCGGAATCCACTCGTTAATAGTTTATTGAGCAAAAGCAGATAGCCAAGCCGGCAAGCGAGCAACAACTTGTTTACCATGAACATTCTTTTATCCCATCAAACTAAATAGTTCTCCACTAACCAAATGCTTTATATTGCACTCCAATTATCTTCATTTACAAGGTTTATTAAGATGATGAAGCAAAATAAATCTTTGACAAGGCACCACTACATCATGCTGCTGCTTCTGCTTCTGCTTATTATCTTTGCTTTCACCATTGGCAATACCCAACTTTATAAACCCATAAATTTATTAGTATAAATAAGAATTTAGTCCATAAAAAAATATTGAAACTTACACATGAATTCCAATTTAAACGAAGTATGATTAGGTTATCGTTGACAGCTTAAAATCCATATACAAAAAAACCCCAAACTATTAAAAACCCATATTTTGTTTAAGAATACCAGATTCTGAAAATATATACAGTACCTTAAATTCCATAGATCTAAACTCAATCGCCATTCGTTGGGTATATGCAATATAATCAAGAAAAGTCGAATAGATTTGTATATACATGATATACAGATGTATGTATTTATATATTACATATATGTATATATATATATAGTTTATACCAATATCACCAAGTGCACGACGGCTTTTGTTTTATCCGGCCACTGGAGTGACTGCCATGTTCTTTTGCTTCGCCATTCCCACTGCTTCACATTCACAATCACGATAACAAGATTTAATCTTTTATTCAAGAACTTCAGTTGACAACATACAAAAAATTGGATTGAAAATTTGGATTGAAAGATGAAAGAAGAAGAAATATGTGAAAGAAAGTGGTGAAAATCTTTCTTTTCCCTTTCAAAATTTAAAAGGCCCGTCACTTTTTAAATATATAAATATTACTTACACACACTCTTTACACCTCCAATAACACACCATTTGATGTCATACTTCCAATGTAGAATGCCTCTAAGCTTGACAACACACACAAGTGATGTCAATTGTGTTCTCTCCTTTAGTATGAAAAGGGAGATATATTTTTGGGTAATGATATATATGTCTAAAAACATGCCTAATACATTTTGTTAGTCCCAAAAATGGACTTATGATTTAATTAGTTAAAACATTTGTTTAAGTACATTTTATTAGCAGGAATTGGCCATTGGCCATCATCAAGAATCAGCAAAAACAATCAGTTAGCAGAAGTTGAAGATTGAAGTTTACAATGATATATACCAGAAGATCAACAGACTCGGCCCTATACCATATTGCATAAACTAACTTTAACACATGATCTGGCTCCTGAACTCAAATCCGGCCCAATTGTAATATAAGGTCAAACATGGGTTTTGGCCCTCCAAAAACAAAAAGCCCCCAATTTTTGTAACATCTGGTTTTGTATTACATTAAAAATTTTAGCGGTTAAAAGAAAAAATTAACCTTTAACTAAAAAAGAAGTAGGGTACGTAGGTATATATTCATCCACTTTTATTGTTATATTAAGATATTATATACAAGTAGAGGTTCTGTCAAAACAGTTACGGAGTATTATCCATCATGTTTAACACTTACTATGTGTTAACCATAGCTTTATGGTTTATGATTAGCAAAATTTATAAACGTGACGAAAGTTTTACAACATTTATCATCAAAACCTGCTTTATTTATCTATTGGTATTAAACTAATCAAGTTTCCGCAGGGAAAACTTTCTCTAGATGGTTAATAAAACGTTTGGAGTAAAACTGAGGATCCGCAACAGATACTGATTTGGGATCATGGCGCCTTGATTTATAAGCATGCTCTATTTTCTTTCTCATGTTGTATATCTGTAGTATATCAATTATACCAAGATAAAGTACAACATCATAGACCTCAAAAAGTTCTGGCCCGGTGGAACTTGTTTCGTCTTTTGAGTAGACTTTACGGTTTGCTTGAGCTGGCATGTTTACTCCTAACTGCACGCGTAACCTGATAATTGTTTTCAAAAAATCAAGAATAATATCAAGATTGACCTTACGCATAACTTTGGACATGATTTTTCATGTTAAGCCCACGGACCCGTTCAAATACTATGTCTATTTAGACCAGTTACCTAATGCACTAGTTTTCATATGTAATATCATGTGTAGTTTTTAAATGTTTTGGACTGCATTACCATCCTACATTTAGATCTATAAGGCCATGAGCTAACAAAGAGCATGTCTAGAGGTGTCAAAAATGGAAACAAGTAAATTATTCTATGTCTCTGCAGGTAGAACGGGCCAGGTCAGATCGATGAAATATAAGTATACATTTTCTTTCCTGAAATCTTTAATCATAATAAGTGTACGAGTAATATGATTATTACAGAAAACTACATTTATACTACAATAATCTACTTTTTTTTTTTTTTGTATCAAACATTATTTAAGACGCTATATGCGTTTGAATTTATGTTACTTGACTTGTTTTTTATTAGTATAACTTGAAATTTTAGTTTCAAGATGCAACCCCAAATGATAGATTTGTTAAGCAGATGTATATATAATACCTTGCAGTACCAGGAAGAAGGAGATCAACTTCCTTGTCACCTACAGAAAATGCTTTCAAAGTACTTCCTCTAATATGTGGACCGGGTGCAGTGTTGACAGAACTCGGCTCATGGGTCACAAGAAGAAGTCCCTTTGGTGGAATTGACCGGTCCACATTAAAAGTTGGAGCTAGTAACACGAGAGATCAGTAAATAATCAGATTACGGAGCATATTGTAGATACTGCAAGATATCTTCATTATATATTACAAGAACATTCTCCAGATTAGTAAGCGACAAATCAATAACTCAATTTGATCGATTAGAAATGAAACTAACCCTTTTTTATTCGGCTGAAAATCCGTTAAAAGAAATAGTGGGGTGAAAATGCTTGTGAACAAAAAACAAGCTTACAAGAAAAACATATAAAAACTTGATCAATTTAAAACGGTTTACATGATGCATAAATAGAAGGAAATGCAGACACCATTGTTGACGGGTACGATAGAAATTTTAGATGCAACTGCAAATTTTGAGTTTCGTATAACACATATAAGTTCGTGACTCAAGGAAATATATCATCAAAAGTTCAATAACAAAGTGAAGTATTATACCATGATCAGCAGAATAATTCTGACGTCCATGGTATGAATCTGGTGCTTCTAAGAGAGCATTCATATGCTTAGGAGCTCTAAAATGCAATCCCAGTAGAAGGCTATAATCTATAATGTGTTGTGATTCTAAAAAGACACAGTCTAGATAGATTTGTCTGCAAAAAAATTTGGCAGGGAAGTCCATTCAATTAGTAACTTTGAACTTGTAGCATTCTAAATAACACACATTCCACATAGTATTGCTCGGCATTAGCTATATCTAGGGACCTCGTAGCTCTAACAAGTCCATGTAAACGTGCTGATCAGAAAGCCGTAATATGAAAAACTTACTTGAAAAGGGCATCACGTAACGACTTGTCCATATGGAAAGCATATGCAAGATCAAGGTCTTTAAATGTGGTACCCTCGTCTATGTCATCAATATTAGTATTTCGTCCATGGTAAGAACCCTTCAAATCATAACGACGATGTATCCGTAATTGGGTGTAAAACATATTTCCCATGACCACAAATTGTACCTGAAGGTAAATAAATGAACATAAATATTTTATCGATCACAGTAAGATAAGCATTTTTTGGGGGAAAAAATTGCTTAGGATGGAAAACCTTCTTGCCACCTCTCAGGGATATTTCATGGAGTCCATAGAATTTAGTGATCAGAGTGTTATCATGCTCTTTTACATGATTGTAATAACTAGGAAGCATCTTCAGCAATACCTACGTAATTCGTATAACAATATTAACAACTTAGAGTATTAATTCACAAACATAATTGCACAATTCGTTAATATTAAATGTTTACAACCATGTAATGCAACTTTAGTAGTAATTCCTTGAATTTTTCAAAGAAAATATGTAGATTTCAATGTTCTTTGCAAAACAAGGTCATAAACAAAGTTGTTTGCAAGACCATTATTCTCGGGTTTTTCAAAACTGGAGTCAATACATCTAAGGTTCTGGCTTTCCCAAACCTGAAAGCATCTCTCCTATGCCAACGTTCCACTTACAAGATTAACATTGTTTCAATTTTATGATAGTGGAATGTTGGCAGTTGACAAACGTTGAATAAAGGTTCGGGAAACCCTGACTTTTAAAATGTTGAATCCGAGTTTGGGAGCCCTGCAAATATTGGATAGATTCAGAGTCTCCGTTCAGATAAACATACAGTTTTAATCACAATTTTGTCATCCTAGACATCGACTAGACCGTTTCTGGTCTCCATTAAGACCACTTAAGACAGATGTGCGAATGTGGTTTGTATGTGTGTCACATAATGGTAAAACAAACATGCTTCATAACTTCAAAAAGCAAAACATAAATGTTTTGGTAGATTCAGACCTTGAGTTCAGACGTTCGTAAAGTTTTAATTACAAATTTGTCATCAAGAGACATATAGAAAAGGCTGCCACTTTTTCCTGAAGTAGAAATCTCTCTCAAATCATCCCCACATATGGACATCATATAATCTGCCGCATCTAAGTTGAACATCTCCCTTAAATTTCTGGAAAAAATTTCATCAAGATTTATTAACTAAACTCAAACATCTAAAAGGAACCAAAATTTGATTATATTTACATAGTTAAAACAAAAATTATATAGTTAAATTTCATCAAAAAAAGTTTTCATCAAGAACCAAAATTTGATTATTTCACTAGACATAAAACATGACACCCCTGCTCCCAAGTGACCCTTACGATCTACCTGACCATAGTGCCTTATGAATGTGGCGAAAAACAATCACCGACAAGATGTATTATGATGTTTTCTATGATTTCCCCATCAACAATGTTAATTACACCCTATTTAATGCTAAAATTTATGTGGCCAATTAAATTGATTGTTTAAATAGAGCCTGATCATATGTTCAAGAAAGAAGTAAATAGAACAGAACATATGTAAGGAAAAATATAGTACCTGAAGACCATAGGACAATAATCTTTCCAATGAAAATCAATTGAAGAGTGTGGAGGTGTCATTCGTGACCCTTTTGTGGGGAAATACACCCTTATTCTTGCTTGCTTTCCAAAATCTGAATATCTCATTTCACGTATAGAAATCCGTGTGGTTTTGCCAACAATATACCTGTTAATTGAACCGATCAGTCCCACCACATATGAGTTTAATAAAAATAATCATAGGGAAAGCAGAGTATTTGGTTGCAAGGGTTCATGTGACATAAGAATCTACTTCTATTTGGCATGATTGCAACTACGTTTAAGTTTTCATATAAGCACTTAAAATCGACTTATATACATGCTCTGTCACGTATTAATGTGGAGATTACACTTAATGTAGTTATACTAGTAAATCAAGGATTATGAGCACAGCAAATAGTAGAACGAAGTCAAAGCTAGAATTAAAGTGGATTAATTAAACAAGAGTTGGTTTAAGTTAACTAAAGATACAATCACTAGTTAATAAACACCAAACAAATACAAAAAGTTTGCAATATCTTTGATATATCCGGTTATGATAACTTGCAGCTCTATATCATTTCACCACAATTTTACACACATATACGGATATACCATCAAAAAAGAATCCTGCAACAGAGCTGGAAATTAGTGTTTAGTATTATGTCGAGTGAATGGAGGACACAATCTCAATCCTAGTGATAAGTCACGAGGTATATGGCATATAAAATACTAAAAAAAGAAACTAACATCCAATACTGTCTTATACGGATATTGGTCCCAACTTTCATTTACGATCATGTATGGCGGAAGGTTGAGATATAGACAGCCTTATCCCTGTCTAAGGTAGAAAGGCTACTTCTTGGTTCTACCTAAGGTAGAAAAGGTATTGCAATGAGTAAGGATCGAACCCTTGACCTCTGTCTCCAGAGGAAAAGGAATAAAAATCCTTGCTTGTATGGCTTATAAAATTCTGTTGTTAAAAAGATGATACACATTGATACATTGATACATATGATACATATTATGCTATATGATGTTTATAAGGGTATGTCATGTATTCACCAGTCTTTATTTATTGCCAATTTTTGGCTATTTATTTTAGATGCTATGTTGCTTCAAACCAAGTGCTTTTGAACCTAAAGGCTATTAATCATATGAAAAATTAATCATTACACTAATCATTTAGGTGGAAAAGCTTCATGTTTAGGTTATTTACCTGATACCTAGCTGCAAATTAAGCATTAGATGGTAGCTCTTAATGCCGTTAGAAATGTCCGAAGATGACTTCTTTTTCACTTCCTTCATATGATATTTACGTTGTTGTTCACGTTTATATGATAATCCTGCATTCGTATTTGTGTTCTCTTTTATCAGAACTCCTTCTATGTATTCTTGTTCACAAATTACAGTTGTATCCTCGTCCACTTCACTTTCCCCTTCCTCGGAGCTATGAGATAATATGTCACTATTGTCTAACACAAGAAACTCCGTAGCCGAATCCCCATTACTCCTATCATCTTCCAAGGATATTCTCTTTCCTGACTTCTGAATTGAGTCTTTCAAAACTCCAATAATAGATATCTGTTTAGATAGCCTACGGCTTATACTTCGTTTTATCTGCTTGAAAACTTTCTTTTTGCTTAATCTTGTTGAAGACCGGTACCTAGTTCCTGCAGGATAGAACGTGCCACGTCCATCCTTGATGCCATGGGTCCAGATTCCAAAATAATAACTACCATCAGCAAACCTATAAACGCCTGACCCGTGTCTATACCCATTTAACCAATAACCATCGTACAAATCACCATTATGCCATTTCATCACGCCTCGACCACACATCAATCCGGCTTTCCAGGTTCCAATATACATGTCACCATTACTCCAAGCATATTTACCACTACCTTCATGCACTCCCTCCTTCCAAGAACCATCATAAACGTCAGAATTACTAAATTGCTTTCTTCCAAACCCATGTTGAATGTTCAACATCCAAGAGCCTACATAAATAGACCCATCTGAATTTTTTAATGTGCCAAATCCATTAAGATAGCCTCCAGCAAAATCACCCTCATAGCTTTTTCCGGACGACCAAGTGATCCGTCCAACTCCGGTCATTTTTCCTTCTTTCCAATCACCCTCGTAAACTGTACCGTCTAACCATGTGTATTTACCATTGCCATGGGGAATCATTCCCTTAACATCACCATAGTACACACCTCTATTTATAATAATCTCCATATGTGTCCTGAAACCATCAGGTATATCAACAATAGTCAAAATAACAAATATTTACCACAGTCAAATTTGAATAAATTCAAGACATCTTTTCAAGCCTAAAATCAATCACATTTTTTTTTTTTTTAATTTTACAAAAAAACAAAACCAAAAACAAATCATTAGAGTTTGCACAAATCCTGGATATTTTTTTAGTAACACTAAAGGTAAACTTGTTTTCTCACTAGACAAATACGGCTACAAACCTTCCAATGTAATAAACATATTGAGGGTGTCTAGGAAAATGGTTCGAAAAAGATTACAGGGATGACTGATTAGGCCACATATATCTAAATAAAAATGACTCATCATCCCAGGATAACCCGAATACGTAATAGCACCTCCCTCTTTTGAAATGATATACACACATATAAAGGGACAATTTTCAGTTTTGCTATCATATATATGTAATTCACAATGAGAAAAAGAGATAAGTAGAAAACGTTTATTTGAAAACTAAAATTTTTGTGAAAACTGGCCAAATGACATGTGATCTGAAACTAACACAATGTGTTTTCTCAAATCAAATTGTGCTTTTGATCTCGCATGAAAACCAGAAAAATAGTCAAACACACTGTATTTTGGCCAGTTTTCTAGTTTTCAGATAAATTTTAGTTTTCAAATAATCACAACCTATTAAATATAGTATAAATTAAACATGAGACTATACCGGACCCTTTCAATTTTGCTATATTGTGTATTGAATTCATCACCTCTATTAGGCCGTTCCTTATAGCTAGGGCTTCTAGCCCGCGTCTTGGCCGCGTCCGACGCACCAGAAGCAGCGGACACTATAAGCACCGTCTGCTTCTTGGCTGCGTCTTGGTGCTTACTTCTGTTTTTAGACGCACGAAAGTGGTAGACATGTGGGCCCAAATGAATGTAAATGTTGTTTAAATAGTGTGAGAAACGGGTTAGAAGTGGGGATTATAAGGAGAGGGTGTTCTTGGTGTGTCTAAAAGTGATGAATAAGGAGACGCCTTACATTACATATATATATATATCAAACTTCCAATTATTTCCTTTGTATATATATGTATTCGCTTATCTTTTCATGAGAACATAAGTCCTGTAGATGCTGCCATAACAGTCATTTATAAGTCTACATGTTACCTATGTTATAATACATAGGCCACATATATATGATATGATAGCAAAATTGATGATTTGTTAGGGGACATAAAGTCTAGCCTTCATGTCAATAATTTATTAGTTGCATGGCTCTTTGTACCTTTCTAATCATATATTGCTTACTTTAGAAGACACTCTTTTACATATTGCCTTTTTATTACTAATTATAGACCTAACTTTGTTTATAGCGGATTCAGTACAATTGTGGACCTTTTTCTACTATAACAAGATATAAAGTATACTGTATGCAATAATTGAGCAGAGATGGACAAATTCTATCATTCTGTCACAAACCCTTAAAATATTAATAATTTTGTCAGAATAAGAAGTTTAATATACTGAGAATTAATTCTTTCTGCTCTGAAACTTATAAAAAACTGATTCTTTTGAACTTTTAAACCTTATATACTTGTGTTTTATTTAGGTACTTGCACTATGCAATATGTGAATAGCTGACTTTGCTGACAGCAGTCATATATACAACTACTTACACAATCTTAAATGATGTTTTTTTTGGAAATACTAACATTTTTTTGTAAGGAAAGTAAATATATATGTTGAATATGTTACCTTAAACAATACCAATAAAAACTAAACATGATGGTTTATCCCAATTTAACTAATCAGGATTGAACAACTGACAAAATATAAATCTAGGGACAAAAATTAGAAACCAGATTTCCCCATATTTCATTTACCACATTCTTGTTTTAATTTCTTATAATTATTTTCGAAAGGGATATAAAAGGATGAGGTTTACCTTATTAGTCTTTTTTACTCAAGACGTATGCAGCCTAACTTGGTATCCAGATGATCGTTTCTGACCATTTTCCTAGCCAGCCCAAGATATTTATCTAAGTAAATCACAAACATGGGAGCTCTTGTCAAGAAACCGGACGCCTGACTACTAGGCTAGCTACCACTTGAAAGATACGTGTATATATATATATACTATTAGATAAAAAAAAAAAAAAAAAAAAAATCAGACACCAACATGAGATTACAACCACACTTAACAATTAGGATACATATTACTGAATTCATAAGCACAAACAAGACAATTAAATAGGTGGAAGTTAATATGAGGAAAGAGAAAGTTATAGTACCAGAATAATCCATGTGTTAACAGCTGAATTTAGTTTTTACGGATTTTAGGCCTATGTTCAACCACTTCATATATTGATTCATAATTCATCGTAGTGAAATCAGAACCAGAAAAACATAAATGTGATAAAAGTGAAACTTATATGTGTCGTGTAGGACATTTCACAAGTTTAAGAAGAGGAAAAACACCTGATAATAAGGATGTTATTATGAATAAATACAAAACCAAACAAATGTAATAACTAACCTTTATAAAGCAAGATTTATATATTTGCATATATAAATCCCAAAGAAAATTGAATTCAATTTAATGTAGCAAAATGGCCGAACTTCAAACTCAACTATCAGAAATTCTGACGTTGGGAAGTTAAGGAGACCTTTTTATAAAGGAAAAAAAAAATATGTAGTGAATAACGTTTAAAAGGTATGATTGAGAAGAATACGTCCGAAGCATGCACTACAGTGTCTGCAGAATTATGACCGTTGGATAACAAATCAACGGTTTGTGATGTTTTACTGGTCCCTTTTGTCGACTATTATGAAGGTCCAGGTTGTTAAAAATGACATGAAAGGTCATATTCCTATTTGATACTGTGTAAATTAAAAGCTAACAAAATTGTTGTGGATGGAATTTACTACATCTATAGCTACCTATAGACAAATAGATGGATGGAGTATGCATTTTATACTTTCAAATTATTTTTTATAAGTGCATGTTATTTTTTTATAAGTCAGAATAGACATACGATTATTATTTATTAATTAGTTGCATGTTATTTATAAGTCAGAATAGGGATGGCAACCCAGGTTCACTTTGATAGGTTTGAGTTTGTAGGTTGTCTAATTGAAATTCTAGAATCCTAACCCGCCTAATTAAAATTGTTTCATGTTAATAATGCCAATCTTGGGTGAATCTATCTTGTTTAAATTTCACTCTCTACATTTGTAGATATATTATTGGATAGGTTGAAAATCTTATGTTGTATCCCAGATATTCGTGTAATTTAAGAGTACGAGTAAGAGTAGAATAATAGAACTATATGACAATGGTCCTCTAAGCGGGTGGATTATAACTTTCCAAATCGGTCGGGAAGGAGAATGAATAAGAACCTGGATACATTTTTTATTAAACGCGTTTTCTCCCGTTATGGAAGAACCAAAAACGTAAGGACAGCCAGAACGGGTTCACATTATTAGGTTTGGGTATGTAAGTTGTTGGGTTGAAATTTTAAAAAACTAGCCAAGCCATTTAAAATTCAATGTTAATGATCTCAATCTTGGGTGAATCAATCTGGGTTCGGGTCTTATTATTCACATTTGTGGAGGTAGATAATTTGGGGTTTTTTTCAGAAATCTAAGTTTTATTTTAGGCAGTCATGTTATTTAGGAGTATTATGAGTAAGAGTAGGATAATAGGAGAGAGGACATACTGGTCCTCTAAGGCGTACAGCGCCTTGGTTAAAATAATTAAATAAGGGTTATTATATACCCATGTCAAGATTCATTTAATCTAGACATACATATGTTTGTTATAAATTAACAATAATATTTGACTCTAACAACTCCTCCAATATAACGATTATAATCTTGGTTTGAATCTTCGTTGTCATCTACTCTGTATTCTTTATGGCAGCTGATTTTCACACACAAGAATTTACTTTGCATATAGAAATTTGAAGTGATTTGACGATTTTACCCCTAAGTTTTTTCTCCCTAATTATTACTTACTTTTATTTACAATTACCTTCCTTTGCGTCAAAGCCAATTACTGATGCAGTTTATTACGCATTCAAATAGCTCAAGACTAAATGATTAATCAAAGACCGAAACCATAAAGGTTTTTTTGACAAGATGTCAGTATTCTTATAAACTCAAAATATTCAACTGAATGTTACAATGACCAAAGACCCTTTAAATAGATCCTAAACCCATTAGATTAAGAAACAAACTAAAAATTGTCAACTAATTAAATATATAAAGGAAAGAGATAAATACTAATATAGAATAAATATAATTTCTTGTTTTAAGATCCCATTGCATCATTCTCCCTCTGTTCAAAAAAAACCTCGTCCTCGAGTTTTTCCCCCCGACTCAAAACCACCTGAGCCAAAAACACCACTGGGTTCAAATGGAAAGTTGGGTTATTTATTGTTCTTCTTAATCAACCTCACAGTATTCCAACTTTCAAAAGTGGTGTACACAGATAACTATTAAACATTATACTTAATATAAAATTTGAGTTTTAATTTGTAATACATGCATATCCCAATATTTAATATCCTTAACAAACAATCCAATAATTTATGGGACTTCTTGAAACTTACAAAATTGATCTCATGCTTGTTATTAAAACAAGCACTGTCGAGAATTTCTATCTTTATAAACAACGTCTTCAGATTGGATCACCATGTTGGGAAATCTCCAACGAAATTCCAGTTTAGTTCCTATATCACTTTCATCATTGGTAGAGAAATCGATAAGTGGTACATTGAAGTCTCTCCCCATGTACCGGTAGCATGATCTAGTTTCCTCGTCCTTTAACACAAGATTTAAAGCCGTAGTCGATTTTGCCACCTGATCACAACTCTTTCGATTCATCACGAAATAATTCAAAATACGAACGAATACCTTCGCACATTGAAGACTACCTCTAGTAATCTTTTCTTGAACGGTACTGCCCTCTTCAACTACAACTACGTTGAAGGCTTGTGTAACCCACCAATAATCTTCGTTACCAACCTCTTCATCTCCATAACTATCATAACAAGGAGGTGATATATAGATATCGCTACAGCCTCTAGGATACTCTTCCTTCCCATCGTCCTCATCCCAGATGAAAGTCGCTGAGTCGGTTACCTGAAACTTGTAACCACTGCCATCTTCAGGATGCCCCTCTTTCCCAATGATCACATCCCAAATGGCATCCATTGGGTCAGTTTCCTGGATCTTGCGATCTTGTAAATAGAACGATTTCAACGCTGCCTCTTTCGGCGATTCGGCGAGCGAAAAAGTGGTTCTCATCACACATAGCCATTTGAATTAACCTGAGCTCTGATTACCAACTGCAATATTAGTCATGGCCCGTCTAGCGTCTAACCCAACCCGATATCGGAATATCCCTAAAGTTGAAAATACGTTTTCTTATTCAGCAAGTTGCTGGAACAATTATTTATGTTTATCTAATTCTATTTTTATATTCTGATTTATGTTTCCAAGTTTATGTAGGATTATTTTTCCTTTATATACCGTAAGTTTATTATTGTAAGGCAGTTTTTTAGAGTTTATTATATTAAAGAACTTATGTTCTTAGAACTTTGAGTTTAATCTATGTCTTTGATTCATCCTTAGCGTTTGAGCCATTTGAGTGCTAAGAGAAACTGCATCAGTTGCTATCAGAGCTATGGTTGTTCAAATGGCTCGTTGTGGAAGTGGGTATCTTAATAGTAGAATCGCCGAGAGAGGCAACGGTGGAGGTGCTTTAGATCTGTTCGATTGTGAGAGTGAGCAGATCCAACAATCTGTGTGGCCTACCTGTAGATTCAGAGAGGCAGTGCGGGTTGGACAACTACAACACCCCCTAACGTTGGGGGAAACAGAACCAGAAGGACCCGTCTAAGACAAGTCGGCTGGGATGAGGAGCATCCTTCAAGTAGCGGTTTGTCGGCATTGGAGGAAACGAAAGTAGTTGAATTTGTCTGGGACAAGTACACCGGGGACGAGGAGTATCCTACCAATAGTGACACTATCTATTATTCTCTTCCTATGTTTGATGAATACCCGGACGATGAATGGTATTTTTGGTTAAATGGTGGTGTTGGTGAACTTGCTGCCAAGTTATTATGTGGGTGCTTGAAAAGCGATCATGTCAATGTAGAAGAAATAGAGAAATCAGATATATATGAGGTTCAAGAGAAAATCTCATCCAACAATGATTTACGTGTGTATGCATTCAAGGTAATGAAGGCAACTGAATATAGTGGAATTCTAAAGAGGTCGATCCATTTGTTTAATGGTAAATTAGATTTCAATTACAAAAAAAAAGAATAAAGATAATGGAAGATTAAATATGGCATTTGAATCCTCAATTTTTGCTGTTGAGATAAATGAAAATATTCAGCACTTTAACGGTGTAGGCCAAATACCACTCTTGCAAAGTGGCGCCCAGCTTGTGCTTGACTATGATATATACACAAGTCTTAGTAATTATGATGACTACATGATGGTTCCATTTGATCTCGGTGGTTTTGACGGGAAGACAAAACTCAAGGACGAGTTTCTTTTGAAGAGGGAGAGAATGATGCAATATTAGTCATGGCCCGACTAGCGTCTAACCCAGCCCGAGATCGGAATAGCCCAAAAGATGAAAATACGTTTTCTTATTCAACAAGTTGCTGGAAAAATTATTTAGGTTTATCTATTTCTATTTTTATATTCTGATTTATGTTTCCTAGTTTATCTAGGATTATTTTTCCTTTATATACCATAAGTTTATTATTGTAAGTAGGTTTTTTAGGGTTTATTATACTAAAGAACTTGTGTTCGTAGAACTTTGAGTTCAATCTATGTCTTTGATTCATCCTTAGTGTTTGAGCCATTTGAGTGCTAAGAAAAACTGGATCAATTACGACAGCCCGTAATTGGCAAGACTTAATCACAATTCATAAGATCACCTATTAAGTTCCATTTTCTACGAATCGTGAAGTAAATAGAAAATATATTAGAAAGTCAAGAATTTATCCATTCTAGATCGTCTTATTATAAATACAACTAACTCTAATACAATCAGTGGCGGATGATATTAAGGACTAAAGGGGGTTATGGTCCCTCCCAAAATTTGGGTTATATTTGTTAAACAGGAAAAGATATATGGGATCAGAGATATCATCATCTCCCAAAATAAGAAGATTTCAGCCATGAATAAGAAGATTTCGTCTTATCAAAAGTGTTTAATGTCCAGCCAATAGTTTCCGTATTTAATCAATTACTTTGTGTATAAATTGATCTTTTCATGATCATTGTAATCACCAATTCATAAGCAATATAGTCAATCTTTTCTTCATATCATTATAATGGTATCAGAGCTTTGGTTCTAATCTCATCATATACCGTTCAACCCACAAAACATCCTGTGCCACCATGGCTGGTAATGCTGGTGGCTCTGACTTAGCATTGCAACTCGCAATTCTGTTCCAAAATAATACAGACTCACAAACACAAATTCCCAAGTTATCAGACAACCTTCAAATCAACCTTAAATTAAACAATCAAAATTATGCCCTATGGACTAGGATGATCCGAGTAGCCATAGGCGGCCGATCAAAAAATTTGTTAACACACTTAACCGAAAACCCACTAGAAAAAGCATCATCAGATAAATATGAGTTATGGGAACAAGAAGACCTAATCGCGTTCTCGTGGCTAATTCAAAATACTGAACATGTTCTTGCCGGCAATCTTACTGAATATGCCACTGCAAAAGATTTATGGGACGCCTTAACCGTCACATATAGCAGTGGGAAAGACAAGCTACAAACTTTCAACCTGCATGTTAAAGAAAATGAACTCAAACAAAGTGACAAGTCACTTGAAGAATTCTGGATCGCCTTACAAGGAGTGTGGGGCGAAATCGATCGAATGGATCCGAACCCCATGAAATGTTCTGATGATATCCAAACTTATGCAAAAATTCGAACAGAGCAAAACCTGTTTCAATTTCTACATGGGTTAGATCAAAAATTCGACACCATAAAAAGGGAGATTCTCCGAGTTGACCCACTTCCATTTGCCGAAGTAGCCTACGCCACGGTTCGCAAAGAAGCCGCTTACCAGAGTATTCTGGGAGCAACTAGCAATGATTCAAACGGCATGGGATCCGGCTTAATCGCCGGAGATATTGAAGGATCTGGTTTCATAACAAAAGGATACCACCGGAAGTATGATGTCAAGAGAAATTCGTCAATCAAAGATGAGAAATCTCGTCCTAAGTGTGAAAAGTGTGGCATGAGTCGACACACCAAAGATTAGTGCTTCGAGATCATTGGATATCCGAAATGGTGGACTAATGGTCATAAAACGGCGAACAAATCGGGTGTCACGAAAACACCCATTAGCGATTCGAGTAACCCCACAAAAAGAAATAATGATCTGAAGTCAGGAAGTGGATTTGTTGGTATTGTGGCGGCTGGAGATAGTTGTGTTGACTATGCGGCGGCCGAAGATGGAAAGGAGGAGGGCGACGATCGGTTGGTGGAAGGTAAAGGGGAGGGAGAAAATAATATCTCTCACCCTAACCCTAATCTTTTACAACCGTATTATGTTTCCCAAAAAAAATCACTTTCTTGTTTTTATCCTCAAAATAAACCGGTCTAACATAATTATGCAAAACCCGAACCGGATCCAGTGGGAAGGAAACCGGATTCACAGGCCCAACAAACTGGGCCAGCTTTTATGGCCCAACAGGATCTCATGTGGATCAAAATACTTGTAGAACCTAAAACAACTCCAAAAATCTTGATGGATCATGAATATTCGATTGTGGAGCTACCGACACAATGACATACGAATATTCTGATTTTGTAAAAGTTTCAAATCCCAGAAAAACACAAATCCGTGCTGCAAATGAGACAAGAATGGATGTAAAAACCAGGGGAACAATCAAAATCTATCCAACAATTAAATTATCAAATTGCCTTCATGTCCCTTCTTTATCACATAAGCTTTTGTCAATAAGTCATGTGACTAAAGAATTAAACTGCTCAGTACTTATGCACCCAACTTTTTGTTTGTTACAGGATATCAGGACGGGACTGATAATTGGGCGTGGCACTAAAGGACATGGATTATATTATGTTGATGAGGTGGATCAAGGCGGTACCATGATGCTTGCTCATGAATCAACTGAGAGAGAAGCATGGTTATGGCATAGAAGACTGGGACATCCATCTGTTAGTTATTTACATACGCTGTTTCCTGAATTATTTGCTTCAAATAAACCTGTTTTGTGTGAAACTTGCATTCTAGCTAAAAGTCATAGATAAAATTTTAGACCCAGTAATACTATAGTTAAGGTTCCTTTCTCTCTAGTTCATTCTGATGTATGGGGTCTATCTCCGGGTTTAGGGGGTCAAGGTTTTCAATACTATGTTACCTTTGTTGATGACTGTTTAGGGTCGAATTTCTATAACTATGATCCTGAACAAAGATATAACTAACATAAGTTTCTGTTGTACACCATAATATTTCTGATGTTTTGCAGGATCCTGGATTCTATAATCAAGATATAGGATATTCAACAAATGGCTAACGGTCAAAAATAGGTGTCAACATTCATTTAACGGATTTGACAAGAGAGTCAATATGCAATCCCGTGGATATCGGAACAGAATTGACGAATAAACGTATCAAGGAAGACTCAACGTCTATTTTCTACTTCAACACGTTGATTATATTGGACGCGAAAGATCCCGGATATTGCGGACACTTAGCTAAATCTTTGTATTATAAATATCGAGTGGTTGATCAAAGTATAGACACATTAAGCATTGAGTACTCACACTTGTAATCACACACACTTACTCACTACTTTATTTTCACTAGTTCGATCAAACCACTCACTCATTCATTATAATCAACGAAAATAATAAAAGAACAAAGGAAGGGTCGATTGTATCCTCCCGGGGTTTTTTTTACCTAAGATCACTTAACTGGATCAAGGGTATTTCCTCATCAACAAAATTCTGTTACTTTTATTTTCATTTCATTAAGATCTTTACTTTGTTTTGCATTACTTTACATTATCATCAACCATTTTGTTATTTACTCAAAGTATTTCGATCTTAAAGATCTTTTCAAACTCGTTTTTAGTACAAACTCTTAGTTTATTTATTTTTGATAAGAAAACTTTTAATTATCATCAATAATTTTATCAAATTAATATGCTAAGAATGTCGACCTTTCAAAATGCTTCTTCTGCTGTCTCTGGATCTACAACTTTGAAAAATCTAATCAATAAGCCTCCGAAAAATACTAATAATAGAAATACTGGAAAGGCTGTTGATGATTCTTCTACAGGATATGATCCGAGTCGCCCGATGACTAAGGAGCCAAAACCTTATATCGATCCATTCGTGGGTTCATAGGTAAGAACTAACCGTGGCGAAACTAATGCTAACCCAGATGTTGCTTCTATGTTTAAAACTTTGCAGGAACAGTTAGCAATGGCACAATCAGAAAATATCGCTAGATTCGATATTTTAGAGTCAAGAATGATAGGAAGCGGGAGCCAACGATCTAGAAGTCAGGAAGTCAGAATTCATGACCTAGAGGCTCCAGAGAATTCTCCCGCAAATAATAGGAGTGTTAATTTTGGAGGAACTAGTACTCAAGGGACGTCAGCGACTCAATCATTGGGTCATCTATTTTCCATCCCTTCTCTAAAAGCTGGATTTGCTTCCTTCTTTCACGCAGGAAATAATTCAAACAATAACAATAATAATAATAATGAACAAACACCTCCGTCATCTACGGTGGTTCCAGGTTGACTACTCCCCCCTTTAATTACGAAAATAATGGTAATGGTATGCAGGACAATATGGCAAATGCGTATTTAGCGAGGGAGTTGCTGAAAATCAAGGAACTAATTTCAACGGTTCCGGGATACTGTCAGCCAATCCCAGAAGCCGATCCACGGATGTACTAAGTTTCCAGATTTATACCGGCTATTGCTAACATGGAAATTCCCAAGAAATTATCAGCACCTCATATGAAAACATATGATGGAACCACTGACCCAGAAGAACATGTAGCTCAATATTTGGAAGGAATGGAGACCGTTCCAATTCCAATGGATCTAAGAGAAGCATGCTTGTGCAACGGTTTTAGGGCTACATTATCAGGAGCAGCCTTGAAGTGGTTATTAAATTTACCAACTGGATTTATTACTTCCTTCGCACATTTAGTTAATCAATTTAATTTACAGTTTTCTTGTAGTAGACTTTTTGAAAAGATAACGAGTGATCTTTATCAAGTCACTCAAAGGAATAACGAATCTTTGAAAGAATTTCTTAACAGGTTTACGAGAGAGTCTCTGCAGATTCCAAAATTAGATATGAATACTGTAGTTCAAGCCTTAAAGATGGGGTTAAGCAAAGATTCCTTATATCATCAGGATCTTGTTATGACACCTTACAGCTCACTTAACGAAGTGAGAAAAAGGATGGAGACACCATCAACATATGATCGTCCAAACAGAAGAACAGAAACTCATGTGTTCCGACCAAGCAGAAACAAGCCATATACAAGAGCTGTGCAACAAAAGACAATCGAAAAGCCTGGAAATCCTCAATATCCTAAATTATTTGAATATTGTTTGCCTGTCAATGTTGCAAGAATCGTAGCAGCAATGAAGGATCTTGGGGACAAAGTTAGATGGCCTCCCAAGAATCCTAAGATTGATGCACACCACAAGTCAAGATGGTATGCCTATCATGAAGATTTTGGGCATACTACTGAAAAATGTTTTGCCTTCAGGAGGGAAATTGGGATACTTCTTGGCAAAGGATATCTGACAGAATTATTCGGCAAAAAGAAAGCTCAAGATGTTGATGTTAAGGATTTGGGCAAGTAGAGTCAACAACAACCAACAAGGCCCAAATCACCTCCAACTAATGCTAGATTTATTAATTATATTTCAGGTGGATCGGAATTATGTGGTACGTCCTATTCAGCAGCAAAAAGGAATGCAAAGGTGGCTAAGTCAGAAAAAGGAGAAAAGCCACTACAAAAATCCAGTGTGCTACGAATGGATAAAGTGACTTTTGAAGAGGACGATATGGAGAGCATCCAGGATCCTCACCATGATATCTTGATTGATAATGGCAGTTCAGTCAATATCATTAGATTGGAAACCTTAAAAAGGATGGGGATCTCTGAAGAAGAAATTGGCGGGAAATCCACAATTCTCGTTGGTTTTAGTGGAGAAACAAAGAATACATATGGCGAAATAAAATTGCCAGTCTACGTCGAAGGGGTAAATTCAATGCAAAAATTTTGTGTTATTGACTCTTTGCCTGGTTGTAATATTATTTTAGGCCATGGATACATGAAATGAGAGTTGTACCTTCAACTTATCATCAATGAGTGAAGATCCCAACTCCCTGGGGAGTGGTAAAGATAAAGGGAGACCAGCAGAATGCTAAAGAGTGTTATATAGCCTCCATGAAATCTACAAGCAAATCCAATGAAGCATAGCAATCAAGGAAGAACATTCTTGATATCAGGGAATCTGAAGATCAAGACGTAAAAGAAATACAGATATCAAATGAAGATCCTGATATTAAGGTGTTCATAGGAAAGAAGATACCAGAAAATCTTGAAAAGGATCTTGTCGAATTTCTAAGCAAAAGAAGATCTACATTACAGGTATCTCTAAAGATATTACAGGTATCTCTAAAGATATTATTACTCATAAGTTAGGAATTGATAAAAGTTTCAGGCCTATTCAACAAAAAAGAATAAAATTTGCTCCGGAAAGAAATGCAATTATTCAAGAGGATGTTGAAAGGCTATTGAAGGCAAAGATGATAAGAGAAGTGAAATTTCCAGAATGGCTTGCAAATGTCGTAGTCGTACAGAAAAAGAATGGGAAATGGAGGGTCTGTGTAGACTTCACAGATCTCAACAAAGCCTGCCCCAAGGATCCTTTATCATTACCCCACATAGATACAATGGTAGATGCTACGACTGGACATGGAATGTTGACATTCATGTACGCATCTTCGGGTTTTCAACAAATTCAGATGGAGTCTGAGGATCAAGAAGCAACAACGTTCATGACTCCAATAGGTATATATTGTTATACTGCTATGCCTTTTAGACTGAAAAATGCAGGTGCAACATACCAAAGGTTGGTGAACATGATGTTTAAAGACCAACTGGGGGATACGATGGAAGTTTACATCAATGAAATGGTGGTAAAATCGAAGAAGGCGGAAGATCATCTAAAGGATCTTGGAGTTGCTTTTGACATATTGGATCGCTTTAATATGAAACTCAATCCGGCAAAATGCAACTTTGGAGTAGGTGCAAGAAAATTCCTAGGTTATTTAGTAACCAAAAGAGGAATTGAAGCAAGTCCAGAATAGATAAAGGAAATCATGGAGCTGAAATCACCCAGGAATGTGAAGGATATTCAAGGATTAACTGGCAGATTGGCAGCGCTGAACAGATTTATATCAAGATCATCGGACAGATTCAAGGAATTCTATGATATGCTGAAGAAAAATAAAAAGTTTGAATGGGGTGAAAAACAAGAAGAAGCATTCCAACTTTCCAAGCATTAAAGGTTTATCTATCAACTCCACCTTTATTAATGAAGCCGAAAAAAGGTGAAATACTTTTTCTATATCTCTCGGTATCATCAGAAGTAGTAAGTGTTGTGCTCGTAAAAGAGCATGAAGGTAAACAACATCTTGTTTATTATGTTAGTAAAAGTTTACTAAATGTTGAAACTAGGTACTCACACTTAGAAAAATTAATATTAGATTTGATAATGGCCTCAACTAAACTTAGGTATTACTTTGAAACACATCCTATCCATATAAAAACTAATTATCCTATAAAAAGGGTGCTTAGAAAACCAGAATTATCAGCAAGATTGGCTAAATGGTCTGTTAAGTTAAGTGCATTTAATATAACTTACGAACCTAGAACTGCTATTAAATCTCAAGCCTTAGCTGATTTTGTAGCTGATTTTACTAATGATTTACAACCAGAAGCTGACTTAGAAGTTAAAATGTTAACTGAAAATTGTGAAAAATGGATATTGCATACTGATGGTGCAGCAAATGTGAGAGGAAAAGGTTAGGAATCATACTAAAATCGCCACAGGGGGATATGTTACCTCAATCTATTAGTTGTGAATTTACTGCTACTAATAACAAAACAGAATATGAAGCTTTAATAGCAGGATTAGAATTAGCTAAAAATATGGGTATTAAACGCTTGCAAGTTTATGTAGATTCTTTATTATTAGCAAATCATTTTAACGGATCTTATGCGGTTAAGGGTGAAAAGTTTTTAGCTTATTTAGAAATAGTAAAAACTTTAGCTAAACACTTTGATTCCTTTAGCATAGAACAAGTCCCCGAGACAAGAAAATATAGAAGCAGATGCTTTAGCTTAAAATACCTATAATAAAAATAATGAATCCAACCATAGAAACATTACAAATTAAAGCAGTTGATGAACAAGTATCAGGAGAACCTAGCTCTGGGGACAATTCAGAATCCTGGATTGAACCAATTATGAAATATTTGCTAGAAGGAATTATTCCAGAACAGGAAAATCACAGAGCTTTCAAGGTAAAGGTATCATACTTCTCTATTATACAAAATAGGTTGTACAGGAAATCACTTGCAGGTCCATATTTAAGATGCTTGGAAAAGGAACGAGAAGTCATGAGAGAAATACATGATGGGGAATGCGGAAATCATTCTGGAGCTAGAGCATTACGTGCTAAGATAGTAAGGACAGGATATTACTGGCCTACTATGGATAGAGATACGAAGGATTACATCAAAAAGTGCGATGGTTGTCAGAGGCATGGTAATCTGTATCATCAACCAGCAGAACCAATGTACCCCATTGTTTCTTCATGGCCCTTCATGAAATGGGGGATGGATATAGTTGGACCAATGTCAAAGGCACCTTGTGGAAAAAGATTTATGCTAGCAATGACGGATTACTTTTTGAAATGGATAGAAGCTGAAACTTTTGTTCAAGTAGAAGAAACAGAAGTGATTTCTTTCATCAATAGAAATATACTTACCAGATTTGGAGTACCAGCCGAAATAATTTGTGATAATGGTTCACAATTTATTGGAAGAAGGACGACTGGATTTTGTGAAAGTTATGCTATAAAAATGATCACTTCTACTCCCGTTCACCCTCAAGCTAATGGACAAGCAAAGTCAAGCAATAAGATTATTGTCAATAATCTTAAGAAAAGGCTGAAAGGCAAGAAGGGCTTATGGGCATTGGCTAACCATTTGTATTATGGGTTGATAGGACTACTGTGAAACATGCAACGGGACACACACCATTCTCTTTGGTGTTTGGAACTAAAGCAGTACTCCCAGCATAAATGATGGTGCCAGCAGCAAGATGCAGTTTGCAGACAATTCAAGATAATAATCAAGCATTATTTGAAGATCTTGACTCGGTTGATGAATGAAGAGAAACTGCCACAATTCGTATAGCTGCATACCAACATCAAGTAACAAAGGCATACAACAAGAACATAAGGATCAGAAGGTTCAAAGTTGGAGACTTAGTATTGAGAAAAACATTCAAAAATACTACAAAGAAGTCTGATGGAAAGCTTGCACCAAAATAGGAAGGTCCTTACTTTATACATTCAGAAGTAGGTAAAGGATCTTATTGGCTCCAAGAGCCAGAAGGTAGAATGCTCCAAAGAGCATGGAACGCAATTCATCTTAAAGCTTATTATCAGTAGGAAATTATTATTTTGATATGGTACTAACTTGAGCGTCGGAGTAGCATTAGTCAAATTGATTAATGTTTATTCTTGGTGTGCAAATTGTTTTGGTTTGTTTGTGCAGGGTGATAAGGAGTCATGGGAAAAAAAGGAAATGTTAAACGTCTCATCACTAAGTAAATTAAAGATTTTACATAATTACTCCATTATAGCTCTGCGACGCGACCTCTAGATAATTAATGGGCATAAGTCGTATTGATTCTAGTAACGATAGCAAACAAAATATCCCTAGAGTATGATTAAGAAATTTATATTTACTTAAGTACAAAGTTAAATATAAATTTGGGGACAATTGTTTAGGGTCGAATTTTCTATAACTATGAGATTGAACAAAGATATAACTACCAAAAGTTTCTGTTGTACACGATAATATTTCTGATGTTTTGCAGGATCCTGAATTCTATAATCAAGATACAGGATATTCAAGAAATGGCTAACGGTCAAAAATAGGTGTCAACATTCATTTAACGGATTTCACGAGAGAGTTAATATGCAATCCCGTGGATATCGGAACAGAATTGACGAATAAACGTGTCAAGGAAGACTCAACGTCTATTTTCTACTTCAACACGTTGATTATATTGGACGCGGAAGATTCCGGATATTGCGGACAGTTAGTTAAATCTTTGTATTATAAATATCGAGTGGTTGATTGAAGTATAGACACATTAAGCATTTAGTACTCACACTTGTAATCACACACACTTACTCACTGCTTTATTTTCACTAGTTCGATCAAACCACTCACTCATTCATTGTAATCAACGAAAATAATAAAAGAACAAAGGAAGGGTCGATTGTATCCTCCCGTGGTTTTTTTACCTAAGATCACTTAACTGGATCAAGGGTTATTCCTCGTCAACAAAATTCTGGTGTTGTTACTTTTATTTGCATTTCATTAAGATCTTTACTTTGTTTTGAATTACTTTACATTATCTTCAACCGTTTTCTTATTTACTCAAAGTATTTCGATCTCAAAAATCTTTTCAAACTCGTTTTTAGTACAAACTCTTACTTTATTTATTTTTGATAACAAATCTTTCTCTTTTATTTGAAGATTCTTGAACACCAAACCCCACTTACAAATCTTCGATTCATTAGTTGTCTAAAATCCTTTCTAAAATTATATTAGGTAAATTTTGACCAAAACAATGACTGCACTAGGATGAAATGGATTTATTTTTTAAAAAATAAAAGTGAAGTGTGTGATTAATTTATCAATTTTTGTACCTTGGTTTAAAACCAGTTTCAAAAAACCATACAAATCCTTCGATCAGAGAATGGAGGAGAATATGTGAATTCACAAATGAAATCTTTCTTTCAATCTAAAGAAATAATTCATCAAACCTCCTGTCCTCATACCCCAGAACAAAACGGTATTGCTGAACGGAAAAATCGACTCCTTTTGGAAATGACTAGGGCACTAATCCTTGAATCAAAAGTTCCAAAATCATTTTGGCTAGAAGCTTTTGCCACTTCCACATACCTAATCAATCGCCTTCCAACAAAAATCCTGAAAATGAAAACACCGTTAGACACATTGATTACAAACCTCTTACACTTCAACTTCGGGTGTTTGGATATACTGATTTTGTTCATATTCCTAAAACATACCTAGATAAACTAGACCTGTGTGCTGAAAAATGTGTCTTTATAGGATATGGCATCAATCAAAAGGAGTACAGATGTTATCATCCTAGCACTCGTCGGATCTTTACCACCATGAATTGTGACTTTCTGGAAACCAAATATTACTACTCTACCCAACACAATGGCCAGGGGGAGGAACAAGGTGACACACTGAGTTAGTTGAGACACACAAGTCACAGTATCACGGTGGCCACCAATCATGTACATTCAAGTGCCACTGAAAATACTGTCTCGAACTTGGTCTTAGATTACGAGGTAAGTAATTCTCAACCCAAGAATTCAATGGGTGAAAATTCAGATAATATCACTAATGAACATGTGGTAGAACCGGTTGATGAGAATAGAGAGGTACAAAAAAATGAAGAATCTGCTGATGAGAATAGACATGTACAAGAAAATGAAAAACATGAAGAAATACCAAGAAAATATGTACTTCCACAGAGGAGTTCCAACTAAACGATATTCTCCAGAAAAGACTAGCAGAGGCTCAAAATATCCTTGGCTAACATTGCCGAGGGAATTCATACTCAAGAAGCAAAAGCTTTCAATACAAGACTTTACTCAAAAGAAACTCCCTCAAATGTAGAACAAGCTTTAGAGTCAACAAACTGGAAGGAAGCTATGGAGAGTGAAATGAAGGCGTTAAGGAAAAATGAAACATGCGACAAGTGTGTCTTACCTCAAGGAAAGAAACCAGTAGGATGTCGGTGGATCTTTACAATCAAATATAAGCCAGATGGAGAAATTGAAAGATACAAAGCTCGGTTAGTTGCGAAAGGATATACTGAAACCTAGGGTCTTTATTACTCTAAAACCTTCTCTCCAGTTGCAAAAATCGATACCATAAGAGACTTATTTTCCATAGTTGCAAATCAGAGGTGGACACTTCACCAGTTTGATGTAAAAAATGCATTTCTTTATAGAAAATTAATAGAAGAAGTTCACATGGAAGCACCACCTGGTTTTGCCCACAATTTTAAATCAGGAGAAGTCTGTCGACTGAAGAAAGACTTGTATGGTCTGAAATAGTCACCTAGAGCGTGATTTGGAAGATTTACTCTAGCGATGAAGAAATATGGGTTCAGAAAAAGAAACTCAGATCATACTCTTTTCCTTAAACGTAACAATGATCGTGTAACATGTCTAATAATTTATGTTGATGACATGATCATTACAGAAAATGATGAAGATGAAATCAGGGAGCTAACCAAATGGCTGTATACAGAATTTGAAATGAAAAGTCTGGGAGAACTGAAATAATTTCTTGGAATTGAAGTAATGAGAACACAACAAGGAATCTTTATCTTCAGAGGAAATATATACTCGATTTCCTTGCAGAAACAGGGATGGTTGACTGTAAACCCTCGGAAACACCTATGATGATGAACCATAAGTTATTTATAGGAAACGGTGCCAAAAATGCTGACCAAAATAGGTATCAACGAATAGTGGGGAAACTAATATATCTCTCACATACTCAGCCTGATATAGTATATGCTGTGGGAGTAGTCAGTCAGTCTATGCATCAGCCTCAGGAAGCTCATATGAATGCTTTCTTAAGGATCCTTCGGTATTTTAAAGAAACATCAGGTCATGGAGTTCTGTTTGAACCCAATGAACATTTAAATATCCAGGTATATAGAGATGCAGATTGGGCTGGAGACAAAGAAAACATGCGGTCAACATCAGGATATTTTTCCCCAGTAGGCGGAAACCTTGTGACATGGAGAAGTAAAAAGCAGAAGGTAGTGTCACTTTCAAGTGCTGAAGCTGAATTTAGGGGTAAAGCCAGAGGATTAGCAGAAGCACTCTGGATCAGGAAACTCATATATGAAGTGGGGTTTGCACCAAAATAAAGTACTCAGATCATGTGTGATAATGAACCAGCAATCCAGATATCAGAAAATCCTGTGCAACATGATCGTACAAAACATGTTGAAGTTGATAGACACTTTATCAAAGAAAAACCGGAACAAATCTCCTTCATAAATATCTAGGCAAGTTGAATATCGGTGATCCCACTATTCAACTTGAGGGGGAATGTTAAATAGGAAAAGATATACGGGATCAAAGATATCATCATCTCCCAAAATAAGAAGATTTCAACCATCAATAATACGATTTCATCTTATCAAAAGTGTTTAATGTCCAACCAATAGTTTCCGTAATTAGTCAATTACTTTGTGTATAAATTGATCTTTTCATGATCATTGTAATCACCAATTCATAAGCAGCATAGTTAATCTTTTCTTCATATCGTTAACACTATTTAGCATTTATATAATATTTGAGGGTAAGCAAATTTTTTATGTGCTTTTACCTCCTCAAATAAAATATCAGATGTAGAAATACGTTTTACAAAAAAAAAAAGTAAAAGAATTTGACCCCCATATAATGTTGTTCAATTTCCGCCGCTAAATACAGTGAAGTTCAATCATAGATTCATGACCATCATCTCCTCTTCGTTTAATCAATCATATATAATTACTTTATACTTCCAGTTTATTTATGAAAGAATAACAATTTAACAATTAACAATAATAAAATAATTCTTGACACTTGGGTGGAATGTGAGTCTCCATATATGAATCATATATGATCGAATTGAAAATATATATTCATGATTAGTAAATAATAAAATAATGCTCATTGAATTTAGCTCAATTGGACATTTAATGCCATTTATGTCTTTCAGCTAAATGTTGGTCACGGTTTCAAAACATTTGAAAGACATATTGGAAAGTCTTTGCCAATGAGATGGAGCATGGGGGTTTCCTCTAGCGTTAGCTAGTTTCCTCTAGAACCGTAGTAGGACTTTCACCGCCAGTCATGCCCTCGGATTTACTGTGCTGGTGATGTGGTCGATCTTTACCGGACGATGAAGAGGCATGCCGCTAAGTCCAATCACTACTGTTGTTCAAAAAAAATTATAAAATAATGATAATAATACTAGGAAAGGTTAGAATCCATATATATGTATGAGAAGAAAATGAATTTGAGAGAATGACAAGATGAAAATGACATAAGTCTTGTAATAGATGAAAAAAAAGATGAATATAAAAGAATATATTTATCAAGAATTGCATATGGAATGTGTGGCCGGAAGTGGAGAAAATCCGTTTCATAGAAATAATAAAGTCATGAAGGTATATTAGTCAATTACATTAAACATCTGCGTTTTAAGTAAAACTTTTGTAAATATAACCTCCCATTCTGAATATGACCTTTGAACCAGAATGTACAGAATCAATGACATTTTTATCAAATTAGATTAGAATCTGCGCAATGTAATGTGATAACGGCGACGATGATGATCGATGTGGTTATAAACGTAAAAGTAATTTCATTGCGGTCAGAGATGTGATGAATTGTTGTGTAAGGGGGGAGGCGGGGGACGAATTTTGAGTTAGGGTAGTTGCAATGTGTTTCAGCGTGAGGGAGAAATAGAGATTGAATATTTTTTAAGGGCATTTTAGTCACAGTCTAGAAAATAGAAATAAGGATGTATTAAGATGGAGGGTAAATGTGTCATTTCAGGTTTTTAAAATTAATGAGTGTGGTGAGTTTGTTTTATAAAGAAGTATAGATAACATGTTCTTTAACCTTTATACTAGTTAATCAACCCGCATATTATGCGGACATTTGAATAGAATTTGATTTTATAATGATATACCACAATGAACATGTTTAACTTTTTATTACGCTGAACATTATTATATTGTATTGTTTGAGTAAGTTAATATTATAATAATCAATTTCGATCTAAATATTTGTTTCTCATCTCAATAGAAACTTTCCATGATTATCTATTAAAAATATTTTAAAGTCATAATATTTTAGAATAAATTTTCATTATTCTTTTTTTTTTTTTTTGCCTACTTTTAATTATTATTGGGTGATATCATAAAAAATCAAGATTATATTTTAAGAAGTCTTTTTTAATACATGTTTAACTTTTATTACGTACAACATTATTATATTGTATATTTTGAGTAACTTGATATTATAATAATCAATTTCGATCTATATATATGTTTCTTATCTTAATAAAAACTTTCTGTGATTATCTATTAAAAATATTTTAAAGTCATAATATTTTAGAATAAATTTCCATTATCCTTTTTTTTTTTGCCTACTTTTAATTATTATTGAATGATGTCATAAAATATCAAAATTATATATTAAGAAGTCTTCTCTAATATAAAATGACATCATCACAATCTTGTTATTATACTAATATAAGAGATACTAATATAAGAGATTAATGCAACTTTA
The DNA here is from genome assembly GCF_010389155.1 of Erigeron canadensis. NCBI lineage: Eukaryota > Viridiplantae > Streptophyta > Magnoliopsida > Asterales > Asteraceae > Erigeron > Erigeron canadensis. The sequence continues at coordinate 22,883,386 of NC_057765.1, forward strand.
TCAATATCTTAAATGCTTAATAAATATTATAAAAAAAATTACTGTTGTTCTTCATTTACATCTTTAAAATCTCCAACGAATTTTTGGAATCCTTTTCTTTGTTGTCTAACCATTATCTATATCCTGAATATATATGACGTGGGTCATATACTCATATTTATCTATATGACTATATTTATATTTATGATACCTTATAAAAGGAGACCCATTTTCTCAATGTCTCTTTTACTTATTCATTAATTTAAATTTTTCACCTAAGATACTAATAAGTGAAATGTTTATTTGAAAAATAAAATTTCTGTGAAAATAAGAAAATTGGCCAAAACACATTGTGATTTGAAACTAACATAATGTGTTTTTATTGTGTTATCTAAAAACACATTGTGTAAACTTTTAAATCACAGTGTGTTTTTGATAGTGCGTGAGAATCAAAAAACTGTTCAAACACAATGTGATATGAACTTAACACAATGTATTTTTTAAAAACACATTATGTTAAATTCAAATCACAATGTGTTTTGGCCAGTTTTCTAGTTTCACGAAAATTTTAGTTTAAATGATCACAACCCATACCTATAATACCCTTAAAAATATAATTTACAACATAAATTTTTTAACCCTTAAAATAACTACACTAACTCATTTTACATCAATTATTTTTAAATTCACCACCATTCCTGCCACCACCACCCATCACTGCCACTATCACCATCACCACCTCCGCCACCTGTCGCCAAAACCATTGTCACCGCCGACATCACATTGCACAGGCGTATGAATCGTCAAACTAAAGTGGGTTTTACTTTTTACCCGAGAGGTTTAAGACCTTGCTACACATAGATCTGTAACAACCCTTTCTTTTAATATTAATTGTGTGCTAGTTACGTTGCCTATGATCCCGCAAGTTATAGTTATATTAGAAGCTAGTAGATAATGCCCCTAAATTAGCAATCTAAAACTATTATTTAGTCATGAATTAAATTTAATAAAATACTATTGAACAAAAATTTTCCAGCCACCACCACCCGTCATTGCCGCTATCACCGCCACCACCTCCGCCCCCCGTCACCAAATCCATTATCACCGCCGACGTCACATTGCACGAGCGTATGAATCGTCAAACTAAATTGGTTTTTACTTTTTACCCGAGAGGTTTAAGACCTTACTACACATATATCTGTAACAACCCTCTCTTTTAATATTAATTGTGTGCTAGTTACGTTGCCTATGATCCCGCAAGTCATAGTTATATTAGAAGCTAGTAGATAATGCCCCTAAATTAGCAATCTAAAGCTATTATTTAGTCATAAATTAAATTTAATAAAATACTATTGAATAAAAGTTTTATTGTTGATCGATCAAGTTATATAAATATTAAGGTAAGACTCACAAGTTAAGATAACAATCAAATTCTTATAAGTGTCCAACAAATTAGTCATCAAGCAAACTAAAAAGTATGTAAGCCCAAATGTGTGAGGACCATCTTAAAAATATTAATAATTCCATGAGTATACAAAAATGCTTGAAAAATGAATAAGTATATATATATATATATGGTAAAGTTATTTTGAGAACCCTTTTTTTTGCGAAAACCTTTGAGAACTTTTCAAATCAAGCCCAATCGATGATTGTTTCTTACATGAAATTTGTTTTTTGACTGTTCTCTGAATAACTTATGTGTAACTTTGAAGCTTATAATTGTGTGGATGCATGGATTATCATCCGTTATACAATCATGTGGAGATTTGGATTATTGGTCACATATGTACGAATATTGCTATGATCACATGTATGCAAGTCAATCACATGTAATCATAGCAATATTCGTGCACATGTGATCAATAATCCAAATCTCCACATAATTGTATAACGGATGATAATTAATGTCTCTACACAACTATAAACTTCAAAATTGTACATAAGTTATTCAGAAAACAATCAAAAACCAATTTTCATGTAAAGAATAATCATCGGCTGGCCTTGTTTTGAAAAGTTCTGAAAGGTTCTCACAAAAAAAAAGGTTCTCAAAATAATTTTTCACTATACATATATATCAAAAATTAATACAAGATGATAACTAAATGGATTTAGTGACAATTACAAAAAGGCAAATATATGCATATATATACATATACACGACACACATACATACATATGCATATACTAGGATAAATAACTAACCTACACAACAAACATATACGAATTACTCTTACAAAAATACATACATCTAACCTATACATATACACATATATACACAAGGCTTAAAAAAATAATAATGAGAGTGAAAACCCCTTCATTTTCCCCCTTGAGGCCGGCCCCCCTATACACATAGACACTCCCCATTCCAACCAATACACTTACTTCTCTTTCTTGTAACTCCCACATTTCTCACACTTTTCACACACACCAATTTTCATCTTTCAAAAACTCTTGTTTCTCCCTCCTTCTCCTCTCCATTTTCGGTTCAAAGAAAACAAAAAAATAAGGCAAGAAAAATTCATATAAACTAATACTAATAATAAGGGTTTAAGTTGAATAAATCAAGGGTTATATCAAGCAAGGTTTAAGGGTGATTTACAAGAAATAAAAAGGGTATTTTGATGGTAGAAGGCCACGCAAATTCTGCCATCTTCTTTCATCAAAATCGAACTCATCAATGGTATAACACTTCATTCCTTTTGTTAGAATATCTTATTTATGTTTACATTCAAGTGTTTTTGTTAAAAGTCTATGTTTTTCTTCTTGAATCTATGAAAAACACCCTTGATGAGGGCAAAATTGATAGGATCTTTTTTCCCATGCTCATGCATATCGAATCCATAGAGAAAGATCCAAGGATTCAACTAGTTTAAGACCCAAAAGTGTTATTACATATTAAAAGGCTTACAAAGTGACTTTGTTCTTGAAAGATCATCATGTTTTTATATATTTTGAAGATTTTATTTCTGGAAATTTTAATTTAAAAGTAATATTTAAATTGTTGGATGTTAGATCTATAAAAGTTTGTATCAAAAAGTGTTAATGCATGTATGCTAGATTTAAGAAGGTTGGATTTCTTGTTGGATTACGAGATGATTATAGGCTTGTTATAGGTGAAAATATGTTTAAATAGACCTAAATGTTCTGGAAAAATTCATAAAATATTAAGGATGCAAAGATTGAGATGAAACAAGTTGATATAAGCTAGAAATGACAAACCGAAAGCATGCAAAAATACATATTTCGCACACATTTGCACCAAACTCAAAAGATCATGAAAGTGTGACAAACCTACTGTAAATAAGATGTTTCAAAAGTATAAAAACTCAATTATTTTGGTTCATGACAATAAGAAGCTCAAAAATCACCTTTTCGGGTCAAATAATCACTAACCGAAATCTTTAAAATGCACATAGCACACCACCACCACTATCACGACTTGGACCATCAAAATATGATGAACTTTCTACAAATAATAAAACAAGGACAAAAATCCATTTTGAAGTACTCGAATTGCTCAAGAAATGAGGCTAAAACTACTATTTCGGTAAACGATTTTTAAGCTTAAAGTCCTCAAAATAAGCAAGACACAAGAGGATTTGAATTGATATGAAGCATATTGATAAAAGTTGCCTAAAAGGGCCTGAAATTTTTGGTGTAAAGGTTGAATGATGATTTTTAAGAATTTTCATGAATTATTGGATTTAAATGGTAATTAAAAAACATATAAATAAATTATGTAAATCATGAATTTGGTAAAATCTCCATAACCAATGATGAAAATGGATAATATCTACTGGAGTAAAATTATTAAAAACCAATAAGTATGTGTTCCATAATTGAAAGGTAAATAATTAAGTAAAAATCACTGATAAATCTCTATTATCAAATTAATGAAAAAGTTATGTAAATAAATATATAAAACACCAAAATAAAAGTTAAAAAGCTTTAAATTCAGAATATAAGTCAATTATAATTATTCCTAATTTATAAAGACAAATGTGACATTTAAAAATATTTTTAAGGAATTATTTGATTAATTAATTGATAAAAAGAATAATTCTTGATTAAATATTTTTAAATTAAATAAATAATTATAAATCAGAAAATATTCATAAATACTTACATTATAAAGTTACTAATATCAAATGTCATGATTAAACAATGTATACTATGAAAATCACGACAATCAAAGCCAAGTTACCGAAATTTCAACAATCATGTACATACGTATAATGAGAAAATGATCTTCTCCACCAAATATCTTTTAACCAAGTAATGTGAGCAATATAACACACTTTAAATCCATAATGTAACAACAATCAAAGATGGGCAAGTCTACTAGCATACATCTCATGATCTAGCACACTAGTTCAAGTCACACGAATTTACGTTGTAAATATATATACATTATGGTATAGGCTTGCTTGTTGAGGAACATGACTAAGAAAGACTCTCGCATCATCAAGAAGTAAACTCTCGAATCAAGTGAGTCATAGCCCCCTTTAAAACTCTTTTATGTGTTTTACTTTCGGGGTGAAAAGCATGATAAATAAAATTGCTTTCTATATATGAAATGATTCTTGAAAGAATGTTTATGATATGGGATGTATATTGTATGTTCAATGTGATACATGTTATATGATGAGCTTGAGTACTGTCAAACCTTGGTCCCCGGTCACACTACTATTAACTCATTGAGGCCTGTAGTTAGAGGGTTTGTCCCTTCACTCACATCAGTGGCAACAGGTTGTTTGGCCGCCTTCAACGGTCCTCACAATGGGGTGCTGTAATAACACGATTTCTGCTATTGATTCGATCTCAACAATGGCGGTTCAAGTGTGTGTGTTCTTGGTGTGTTTAGTGTGTGTGATTTTCTAGAGAGAGAGAAAAAGAGACGATCTGCATATGTTGTATGTGTAAAATGGATAAAAAGCTTATGATTTCTAAGGAGTTGAGGGTATTTATAGTCTAAATCTACAATTAAGCTAAATGACACTCCTAGTCCCTCATCCTTAGAAATCATTTCACCATGTCTTAACAACAATAACATCCACTAACTTAAATTACAATTTATCACTATTTTTGGATTTCTAACATTCTCCCCCTTAGTGATATATTGTAATGAATGAAGTACGTGTTATTTTGTCTTGTAGGAATTAAGTTGATGATCCCAATGGTGAAGACAATTGGTGTGATGAAACAAGTCTTCAAAGCTTTCTCATTGTCTCTGGTGAACTTGAATCAATCTTGGTCTTGGACTTCTTGTAGTTAAAACATGATGAAATTCTCAATGTTCTGTTTGAACAGAGAATAAAATGAATGAGTCTAGAATCTTTGAAAATTGTTGAACCGTGAATCAGAGTTGTCATTTGAAGTGCGGAAGGTATAAATTTGGCTTTGGTTCTTCAATCTTTGATTCTTGAATGAAAATTTGTTTCCTTGGAATCAAGTATCAAAAACTTAAACTCTCCCCCTTGATATATGCCTTGAATCTTCTTGATCAAGTATTATTATATGACTTTAAAGATCTTGAATGAAATGTGTTGATGAAGACTCTTTCGAAGTTTTACTTCTTTGTCTTGAATCTTCCAATCAATCTTTTCAACTTTTGTAGCTTTGATCTTTGTCATTTTGATTTAAACACTTTGGAGAGTAAACTTTTGAACAAAACTTTGAATTAATCATGCTCCCCCTCAATTCATGAGTGTAAGCATTTTGGAGCATCTTTGAACAATATCCTTATTTTCGATCTCATCCTTAAAAAAAACTTTCAAGAAAACATATTTCGGCGGCAAAATTCACTTCTTTTTCAAATAATCTTTACTCTATCAAATAATCTTTTTCTTTCTCAATCAATCATAATCTTTTTCTCCCCCTCATAATGACAAAGTTGGAAACCAATGTCATTATGCAAACATTGATTGATAAAATGCGAAAAGAAACCTCTTGCATGGTTGTTTTTGTGTTTGTGAGATAAGAAATGAAAGACCGGATAAGGATGATCCGTTAACATGTTCAAAAATCAAAAGGATTAATGAAATGACCGAAAGAAATGTATGGCATTTTTCGGATTTCTTATGTATCATTGAATTATGCACAAAGCAATTTTTTAACATAGTTTGATTTTGTAACTTTTCAACTACGAGATTGCTTCAAAGAATAGAAATCATGGTCAGTGTCACCTAAGGCGTTCGATAACCACAATCTATTATCCTTAAAGACTTTTAGGTAAGAACCGAGGTCACTGTTAGACTTCTCGTTTACTCAAAAATTACAGAAATGCAATTATGAGACCTACGTTCAATGTTGGAAAAGATGTTAGCATTGGTAGGATTTCCATTTGATCATCGTGGAATATCATTTAAGATATCACTAGAAATGTTCCGGCTATATCACATAGATAAGCAATAATATCACAAAGATATGACTCGAATGTGTCTTAAGGAAATGAAAAAATGATCAAATTAATGATCATTCAAGATAGCTCTAGACACAACGTGATCAAATGAAGTCGGGGACCGGAGCAGAATGTCGCCCTTATTCAATATCAACATCTTCCAAATGAAGAGTCAATAGAAATGTGAAAATCTCCGTGAGAAATAAAACAAGTATTTGTTAAGAAACACTTGAGTGGTTAGGTAAAGATGTGCATCGCTTCATTGGGTCTATGAAGTCTTAATCAAGATATCAACAAATGACATCCGATATAAATGTGTTTTACCCGGCGATTTGAGAGTTTTAGGGAAGGGTATCATTTCTTTTAACCCTTTCCTCACAACATATCATCATAACCTCTCACTTTTCAACTTTACTCCCTCCATCCTATTTGCACAAAACCATCATCACTCAAAATACCCTTACAATCTAAAGAGAGAATTGAATACTCCAGGGTTAGAACTTATCAGTGATGAAGAAGTTCATGGAGTGAACGAATCGCTCAAGTGCAAACTAAACACCGAACTTCAATTGATGAAAATCATTTGAAAATCATCAAATGTGTGTAAGAAAATGATTTGAAAACACATTTGAAGTTTTGAAAATTTTGAAATCACAAACTCCCCCTTAATCTATGCAAAGGTAGATCTTAAAAGTTTTCATAGATAGGTAGAGCAAAAATTGGTTTTTGTGAAGTCAAAAAGAGTCTAAAAGTGAACAAGATTTTAAGGAACACAAATTTTTGCGTCAACAACAATGTTCATAGTAAGACTACTCGGGAGTACACAAAGGCGTTCAATCCTTTGCATCTTACATCAACAAGTTGGATGCAAATAAAACATTTAAGCCCAAACTTAACTCAATCAATTGTTCAAGATGAGACAACTCGGGAGTACACAAAGGCGTTCAATCCTTTGCTTCTCATATCAACAATTGAGAGTTTTTTGAAACATGAAATTCATTTGAAAAATTTGAAGTTGTTTGCAACAAAATCAAGACTCTTGAAGAGAATTTTTTGCAAATTTTAAACAAATGAAAAATTGTCATTACACATACATATTCATATAAGACCACTTGGAAGTACACAAAGGCGTTCAATTCCGCGTTATCTTATATCAATCTATATGTATAACAATACATTTTATACCAACTTTGAAATATAAATAATTTCAAATAAGAACAGATTATGCACAAAGTATGAAGAAGCCATTTTGAAATAAATAGCTCAATGAAGAACGGGTTGCATACAGAATATATGCAAGCCATTTTCAAAAAAAATTAAGAAAATCTTTTTGTTATTTTTCAAAATTTTATATTTTTGTATTTGATTTTTGTCTTTTCAAATTTTGTATTTTGTTTTTCAAGAATGTATCAAGAACAAAATAAGTTAAGGTTCAAGATTTAACATGTCAAGCTTAGAGATAAGAAAGTTAAACCTTTTCTCATCCAGTGGTTTAGTGAACAAATTTGCAAGCTGATAGTCAGTTCCCACAAAGTAGAGCTCGATATCACCTTTCTCAATATGATCTTTGAGAAAATGATATCTCACATCAATATCCTTTGATCGAGAGTGGTTTACTGAGTTGACTGCAATAGCAATGGCACTTTAAGAGTCACAATAGATGGGAATATGATCATATTTCAGACCATAATTAGTAAGTTGAGTCTTCATCCATAACACTTGAGCACAACAACTAGCCGCAGCCACATATTCAGCTTCAGCTGTTGATAGTGGCACACAATTTTGTTTCTTGGAAGACCAACTCACAATTTTATCACCCAAAAATTGTAAAGTACCAGAAGTGCTCTTGCGATCAAGCTTACAACCTGCATGATCTGCATCTGAATAGGCAGTTAAATTGAATCCAGTATCCCTTGGATACCAGAGACCTAAATTGGGTGTACCCTTCAGATAACGAAATATTCGTTTCACAACTTGAAAATGTAAATCAGTTGGAGCAGCTTGATACTTAGCACACATACATGTTGCAAACATTATAGCTGGGCGAGATGCTGTAAGATACAACAATTATCCAATCATACTTCTATATCTCTTTTGGTCAAAATGGTTTCCCACTTTTATCAGCATTAATACTTGTACGAGCAGCCATTGGAGTTGAAATTGAAGAACAAGTAGTCATATCAAACTTTTTCAACATGTCATGAATATACTTACCTTGTGATATAAAAATACCATTTGGTAGTTGTTTGATTTGAAGATCCAAAAAGTAGTTCATTTCCCCAATCATGCTCATTTCAAAATGATTAACCAATAGAGATGAAAAGTTTCGACAAAATGTTTTACTGGTTGACCCAAAGATAACGTCATCAACATATATTTGGACAAGAAGAACATGCTTACCTTGTTTGCGAATGAATAGGGTAGGGTCAATTGTGCCTTTGGTAAAGCCACCTCTAATCAAGAAAGTAGATAAGGAATCATACCATGCTCGGGGTGCTTGCTTAAGACCGTAGAGAGCCTTGTCTAACCTGTAGACATGGTTTGGTCTTTTGGGATCAACAAAACCTTCTGGTTGTTCAACGTAAACTTCTTCTTTGAGATCACCATTCAAGAAAGCTGTCTTCACATCCATTTGAAACACAGTGAAGTTTCTTAATGCAGCATAAGCTAAGAAGATCCGAATGGCTTCCATTCTTGCAACTGGAGCAAAAGTTTCGTCGAAATCAACACCAGGTTGTTGGCAATAACCCTTTGTGACTAATCTTGCTTTGTTCCTTCTCCATTTTCATCCTTCTTGTTCTTGAAAATCCATTTTGTACCAATAGGTTCATTTTTCCTTGGGTTAGGAACTAATCTCCATACTTTCAGTCTCTCAAACTGAGCGAGTTCGTCTTGCATAGCTTCGACCCATTCTGGATCTCGAAGAGCTTCAGAAACAGTTTTGGGTTCAATGTTGCCAAGATAAAGTGCAACAAGACACTCATTCACTGAAGTACGAGTAGCTACTCCGGCTTGTGGATCTCCAATAATGTTATCAACAGGATGATCTTTTCGCATACGTGACCATTTGCGATCATGAGGAAGAGGATCTTGTTGATTGACATCAACATCATCATCATTAAAACCAGAGTTTTGCTGAGAGATGGAATCATAGCTTGGTAGAATAGCTTCCTCGTAAGATGGATTCAAGAGGCACATATACATTTGGAGTATTTATCGGATTGGTAGTCTGGGTAAATTGGGTAGGTTGTTCTTGAACATTCACTGAAGAAGAATTATCAGGAGAGGATTGAGAAGAAGAATCATTAGAAGAGGATGAAGAACTACTACTTGAAGAAGTAGCAACTTGCTCAGCAGAACTTGATGATGATTCATGAAGATTATCAGGAACTGGATCATTGTTCAGACTTGGTTCAATGATGACTCGAGGTTCCTCATCATGAATCGGTTTTGAATTGTAGAATTCTTCAAAAAGAATGTCTAACTCATCACTCATTGGAGCTGGAAACTTCTTGAATTTGGATGCTAAAGTAGAAGTCCTTGATGAAGTACTTGAATCACTTGGACCATTATTTGTTGGTAGCAAACTTTCTTGCTCGAAAATCATGCCCGACATCTCATCAAACATTCATTGTTTCTTGAATCGTATTTGTTCGGCGATTGTAGATTCGATAGGCAATTGATGTCTTGGAATAACCAACAAAGTAACCTTCATCACCTTTGTTCTCGAACTTTCCAAGATTCTCCCGATCATTCAGAGTAAAACAAACACACCCAAAGATATGAAAATAGTTGATGTTGGGTTTCCGTTTGTTAACAACCTCATAAGGAGTCTTCTCAACACGCTGATTAACAATGGACCGATTTTGAGTGTGACAAGCAGTGTCAACAGCTTCAGCCCACATATTGGAAGGTAACTTAGAATAAGCTAGCATGGTTCTTGCAGCTTCCACAAGCGTTCGATTTCTCCTTTTAACGACACCATTTTGTTGTAGGGTACGAACCACGGAGAATTGGTGAGTAATGCCTTTAGATTTACAAAATTCATCAAACACGGCATTTTTGAACTCAGTTCCGTTATCCGAACGGATGTAACGGATTGGAAGTTGAAGATTTACTTGAGTAGAAGTGATGAAATCGATCAATGTTTGAGTTGTTTCATCTTTGGAGGCAAGAAACTTGACCTAAGTATATCTTGAATAATCATCAACAATAACCAAAATGCATCTCTTCCCATTTCGGCTTTGAACTTTCATTGGTCCACAAAGATCCATGTGAAGCAAATGAAGAGGTGCTAAAGAATTTGGAGATTTCTTCGGTTTATGAGAAGCTCGTTTTATCTTCCCAACAGCACAAGAAGGACAGACATGCTCACTTTCATACTTATAGTCTGGCAAGCCTTCAACAAAATGCTTATTGACTAAAGTATTGATGGTAGGAAAATTTAGGTGAGAAAGTATTCTATGCCACAACCAAGAATTCTTTAAAGTAGCCTTTGAAATGAGACAAATATTATCGGTTGGTTGGTTATCATCAAGATTGACGGTAAAGAGGTTATCATCGTGGTCGCCACACAAAATGTCAACTCCGTCTAGAGTTTGAACCTGGCAGAGAGATTGTCGAAAAAGAACTTGAAGATTGTTGTCACAGAATTTTCCAACACTGAACAAGTTATGACTTAATCCTTCAACATAGTGAACTTTCTTAATGACAATTCCATTGCGTTCAATGTCGCCATAGCCTAAGATAGGAGCGAAATTGTTGTTACCAAACCGAACAGTTCCCATGAATCGTTCGATAAAGTTCTTGAGCAATGCTTTATTGCCAGTCATGTGTTTTGAACACCCGGAGTCGAGTATCCAAACACAGATGGTTATTTCCAGCAATCAAATAGAATTATCCGACTTTAGGTACCCACTTGAAGACGGGTCCTTTGTGGTTAGTTAGCACAGGCAGGGTATATAACTTAGGAGATGCATACAAACATGCTTTCGAATCAACATACTTAACAAGCACATTATCAACAAGCACATTTGGATCAAACAAACGAATATTAACACACGAATCAAAAGTAACATGTCTACCACCATTCAAACCATACAAATAAAAGCGAGAATTAACATTGTTTACAACATCACAAGGCATTGCCTTGGCATCATTAACATTTGATTTCAAAGATGACTTAAAAGATAAACTGTTCGAAACATCAGAAACAAACTTCTTCTTACTACCCGCTTTTCTCCTTTGCCTTTTCTTCTTTTTCTCAACTTTAGTGATCTTAGGTACTAATGACTTAGCTACCCATTTACACTCACTAATCAAGCTCTTTCCACCTGTGGGATTGACACTAAGAAGATTAGAACGAGAATTTTGAAGAACTTTTATTTTTTAGTCTCTTTTGAGGGTGCGGAAACTTCTTGTTTCTTAGGTTTATCATGAGAAAACCAGCCATATCTATCCCTATATCTAGTTGCACCATTTGTAGCAACCCTAGTTAGCAAAACTGAGCTAGACCTAGACACTTTAGAAATTGAACTAGAATGAGAGCTAGACGAAGAAATATTTGAATTGATTTCCAGAAGTTTCACTTTGTTGTATTAAATTTTGGGAATGGTCTCAACTTGTTTGGTTTTAACATGCTTTTCCAGGGTAGGACACTTTGTTTTTAACTTATTGATTCTTGGTTTGGTGACAGTCTTTGGTTCAGTCTTGACGAGTTTGGAAATAACCCGTTTCTTTGAATAATATGAAGTTGGAGCTTTGGAAAACGATTTTAGAGATTCCTCTTTTGATTCAACTTTGATTTTGGTAGATTCAATCTTTTTCTCAGTTTCAGAATCAAAAACATATTCTCTCTCCATGAATTTATCAAAATCATTTGTGGTGAATGGTGAAACCGGAGAAATTTTTGAAAAATCAGGAATCTTGTTTTCCAACTTCACACTATGGGTAATCTCGGGAATGAAACTTGAACTGACACTTCTTTGGTTTCACAAGAAATTAAAATAGAAGTATCAACACCTATACTAGCACTAAGCTTAGGGTGAACAACTAACTCTTCAGGAGACTCACAAGTGAAAAACCTAAAGTAGTTGCATATCAAAACTAAACTATGCGCAAGTTCGTCATAAGATAAATCAGATTGCACATAATCATCAGCTATAACAGTAGCAGCATTTTGACATGTACACTCAAGAGAATCAGTCAAGGTTTGGGTGGAGGAAACAGTAGATGAAACACAAGTAGTCTGAGTGGAATGGTCTACTAGAGCACTTAGGTCAGTTTGAGTAGAAGCATCCATACAAACTTTCTTAGTATCCACAACAACTAATTTATCCTCCGAATTCAAACTTTGAGACTTAAGTTTTTCAATTTCATTTTGTTGAGATTTCACCGTTTGTTGCAAACCTTCTATTTGTTTTTCCAAAATGGTAGATGGAACATACATTTTAGTAGGTTTAGGTGAATTACCAACTGACTCTTGGTTTTAAAAATTTGATGCTATTTCTTCCAATTTGAAAATTGAAGATTCTTTCGAGTTATTTGAAGCATTAATAACATCATAGTTAACCAAAAATCATTTTGTGGTAATTTCTCAACTTCATTAGTCTCAAAATCGTCATCCAGTGGACGAATAAACTGTTGTACCATACCAAGGCGAAGAAATCTTTCATCATACAAGGGTTCAATTTGTTCTTTGGCTTTTTGTAATGGAGAGATATTCTCAAATCCCAACCCATGAAGAAGTTCTGATCTGTCAATCTTGGACTTGTTGAAATAGGCGGTAAAATCCAAAAGAGGGTTTTGTTCGACTTTATATAATTTCTCTTGATAGAAAAGTATATTCTTTTTAAATTCCTCTATTTGGTTTTGAAGAGTTTCAATCTCAACGCCTTTCAAAAAACAAGTATGATTTAAATAAGAAATCTTTCGTTCAAGTTCAATATTGTTAGGTTTGGATTCTAAAAGTTTCTTGTTAAGAATATCAACATCCATTTGTCTTGCATTGGCCCGAAGCCACTCATTGGTCTTTTGAATTTCAAGATCTTGATTAGCTTTTTCAAGATCATGAATGGTTTTTTCTAGTTTATAACACTTATGCAATAACTTAGAATCAGGAGATGCATTCAACTCACACTCTTTAACCAACATTTGATCTTTGTAGGTTTGAAAATCTTGTTTAATAGTATCATAAACAAAAAGTAATTTCGAATGTTCTTCAAAGAGTTTTGAAAATTTACTTTTAGAAAATGAAATACTATTTTTCAACTTCTTATTTTTGTTGGCTAAAGATGTAATATGAGTTGTCAAGTTAGATAAAGCTAAATCAAATGACTCTCTATCTTTAACTAAAGAAAAAGTAGAGTATAGATTTACCTCATCATCCGGGTACTCTTCATTAGTGCTTTCAGCTTCAAATGCTTTGTTCTTGGTCAACCTCGCCATGAAGCACACATTTGCAGAGAGATCTTCATCTTCATCATCTGATAGCAAAAGCCACTTGTCATCTTCAGCCAGTAATGCATGACCAGCTTCCACTTGCTTTGCTAAAAGCATCTTCTGCTTGTAGTACTCATAGTTTCTCTTGCGGGGTTGCTTGCAATCAATTGCAAAATGACCAGGAATACCACAGTTGTAGCACTTTTTATCAGAAGCTTTCCCCTACTCAACAACTTGTTTGTCATAACCTTCAACTTTCTTTTCCACATGCTTGGATCCACTTGATTCACCTTGACCATTATTCTTTGAATGATAGTGTTCCTTCTTGGGAAATGCACTTGTGGAAGAAGTGCGGAGATTGTTGTTAGTTGGCCTTGCTTTGTAGTACTTTTTCTTGAAGTGCTTGGTAACTGCGGCAAGAGCTTGATATAATTCGTCAGAAACACCATCTCTTGGAGCCAACATATCATCTCCCTCCTCATCAGACGAAGAAACAACTACCATTTGCCTTTTAAGAGCTTCAGAATCCTTCTTTTCAACAATTAATGCCAAAGGATCAGAAGATACAACTTCTGGCATTTTGTTCGATGAAGCTTTGTTTAGTACTTGATGTTCATTGAGTTTGAAGGATTCATGAAGATTATGGATGGAGAACTTGGCCAGATTTTGATGTTGCTTAATCTGAGTTCCATAATCTTCCCACTCAGGACCAAGAGCTTTGATGAATTTGATTTTAAACTCAATCTCCGATTTCTTGACATTGTTCTTCCTAAGTTCATTTATGACATTGCAGAATCTACAGTAGACAACCTCTAGAGATTCATTTGGTAATTTGCTGAAGTTGTCAAACTCAGTCAACACATTTGTTAATATAATAGTTGAGGTTAGGTCAGATCCTTCATTTGTCTTGCTACCTCATTCCATATCTCCTTGGCTGTATCATAACAATCAACAGAACCATAGATTTCATCTGGCAGTGCTTTGTATAAGCATGATCTAGCTCTGTTATCTGCAGTTGTTCGATCTTTTTGTTCAGCATTCAAAAGATCAAGAGTGAGTATTGCACCAGTGGTGGGATGGCGATGAACTGCAAGTCCATTAAGAATGGAATCTTTAAGAAGGTGACCATTTGGTTGACATTCCACATAATCCATGAATCTTTTCTTCCATAGTCCATAAGAACCACGGTAGAGAACGGGAGGTCTTGTGTCAGAACCTAATGCCAAAGCTTCACCAGAAGCCATTTGAAAGAGATTTGATTTGGAACTTGAATTAGAATGAAAGTTGAAATTTTTAGAAGCTGAAACGATCTTGAGAAGATCGTTTTAGGATATGATCGTCTTGGAAGAGATCGTCCTAGATGAATGAATTTAAGAACGACTTGTAAAAGATCGTTTTAGGATTAAGAAGAGTAAGACGATTTAGAGAAGATCATCTTGAATGAACTTTGATGAAATTTGGCCAAGTATGAAATGAAACTGAAATTGAGGAATGATTTTGTGATTTGGAAATGGAAATTGAAAAAGAAATTAAAGGAAATTGAAAAAGAAATTGAAGTATAAAGAACTTTGAAAATGAAACGATCTAAAAGGAGATCGTCTTGGAATTTTGATCAAGGGAATGAAATGGTCTTGATAAGATCGTTTTAGAAGACTTGGAAATTTTTCTAAGTGTTTTTGAGAATTTTTGGACAGAGATTTGTTTTAAATTGGAAGGAATTAGATTTGAGCAAAACCAATCAATAATGATCAGTTACCCAGGAAGTGTGTGATTCCCAATCACAACAACTTCAAATGATCAACCTCACCAACACAACAAACAGCAAACACTGAGACGATCTTGGTCAAGATCGTTTTAGTGTCAGGTAACTGAGACGATCTTGGCAAGATCGTCTTAGTTTCTGCCAACTCTTTTTCAAAGTTTAAACACTTTGAATTTTGACCAAACCAATCCAAAATGGATTAGTTAGCCACAAACAACACTTTTCCAACAACCACACTTGCTAAAACGATCTTGTGAGGATCGTCCTACAAACCACAACACAAAATGTATCAAATATGGAAAAACAACCACTGAGACGATCTTAAGGAGATCGTCCTAGTGAAGATCGTTTTGAGGTTTTCTTCTCCAACAAAACACAAAGTAAAAACTCCATTGATGATTTTCAAGCTTCACTAACTTTCGATTTACTGAGTGTTAGAATGTGAAATTACTTGCAAAACGTTTGTAATTACGTCCGCAACAAATCCTAATACACAATTCAGCTTATAACACAATAGAATCCTTGACAGGATTTAGATCGAATTAGAACTTGAAACTTGACAGGATTATGTTTAAAACTATCAGGAATCTAATGGTGAACAAAAACTGATGATTTTATGTGATTTTTCTGGTGAAAAATGATGAAACAGTGACGGTATGAAAAACGGTTTTTGAAATGAAAATTGAGATCAAAATCAGTTATGGATCGATATCAAAGTGATGTTTCACTCTGATACCACATGTAATAACACGATTTCTGCTATTGATTCGATCTCAACAATGGCGGTTCAAGTGTGTGTGTTCTTGGTGTGTTTAGTGTGTGTGATTTTCTAGAGAGGGAGAGAAAGAGACGATCTACATATGTTGTATGTGTAAAATGGATAAAAAGCTTATGATTTCTAAGGAGTTGAGGGTATTTATAGTATAAATCTACAATTAAGCTAATTGACACTCCTAGTCCCTCATCCTTAGAAATCATTTCACCATGTCTTAATTAGGACCCGGTGAGACACAATGTAATTTTCAAGTGTATTTTATTTATTGATGTTAAATAAAATACAAGATTGTTGCGAAACCTAGATAATACAAATATAAGTATCTAAACAATCTATGAATTACAAGTGATCTATATTTGTTAAATATTTTCCTTGATCGAAATACTTAAATTTGTGAGGTATAACTGTTTAGATCGAGAGTATTTAGACAAATTCACCCAACTTCAAAAAGCTTTTTGGACGAGGAAAATGACTTTTCATACATTTAAGGATATAAAGTACAAGGATATAATAGTTGTACCTTAAATGTATTGATTAAAGTACAAGGATAAAGTCACATTGATGTGACTTTTCATACTTTAACCAACCACCTTTACACGCGAATAAGGCTTTTAAAAAGGGACAAATATATTATCTGGATAAAAGCGTGTAAAGTAGTCAATTCCTCGTAATCAGTGTTCAGACTTGTAAGGTCTAGAACACTGACAAGGACTTTCGCCATTAGAACCGTCTTAGAAATGTAACAACCGTCTTAGAAATGTTCTAGATAAGTTCCTCGAATCGTACTTTCGCCATTAGAACGGCTAGACAATTCAATTTATTTAAGTTCTTGACGTACTTTAGACCCAATTATGTGCTTATATGAAGGTCAATTTGATCTTAAATCTTGATTTATATGACGAGTTTATGATTAAATATGATGAAATACTAAAGTTCGGTTCGTAAACGTTTGTGTTCATAAAAGTTCTAGTACAAAATGTTCATAAATAGTCCTTGCATTTATTAAGTTCATTTATTATGGGAAGACTATAAATAGAAGAGTTAGAGAGAGAAAACCCTATTCATCATCTTCTCCATCTCTCCACTCTCTCACTAGAACACACACCAAAACACCGTAAAACACACACTAGGGCATCTCTTGATTTTGAAAGGTTTAATTGAAATCGTTTATACTTTTAGCATCCTTGTGATAATCAAAACACACTCCTTCAATCATTTCTCAGGTAACAACAACATTTGATGGGTTTTTGAGTAAATTAAAAATGTACTTTTTCAAGTTCATGTTCTTGGTGATTTGGTCCAATTTTTTAATGAAAATCATGTTAAAAGTTAATGGGTTTGTGTCTAAATGTGTTTAATAACATTTGTATGAACAAATTTGGGTCATAACATGCTTTAATCTACAAAACCCATTTTTGAAAATGAAGGTACAACTTATTCTTGAAGGTCACGACTTGTTTATGTTATATTTGATCTTGTAATTATTAAAAGTGTTATTAGATAATGTTATTGAGTATATTTGTACTAGTGCTATGTCCAAACAAGTCCTTAAAAAAAAATCGATCTAGACATTCGTTTTTGTACTCGTGCTGTTCAGCCTGTTCTTGAGCTAAGACGATCCCCTCAAGATCGTCCCAGCCCTATGACCCTAAAACGATCTCTTCAAAGATGGTCTCAGGTTTTTGGTTTGTTTGGTTGTTCATTCGAAGTTGTTGTGATGGGGAATCACACACTTCTTGGGTAGCTAATCTTCTAGATTGGTTTTGTTCAAACAATTGTTCTTGAACTAGAAATGATCTTCTTGCATTTGAACTCTGAAACGATCTTGTCATACGAACACTAAAAAGATCTTGACTCTAGGACGACCTTGTCGCTAGGACGATCTGGTCCCTAGGACGATCTTGTCCCTAGGACGATCTGGTTCCAAGGACGATCTTGTCCCTAGGACGATCTGGTCCCTAGGACGATCTTGTCCCTAGACAATCTTGCCACTTAGGCAATTATGGCATTTGTTCCTAATACGACTATCTCCATATTTGTACCATTTCATGTACTATAATACGATCTTGTGCATTCATAAGATAAAACGATCATGTTCCAATAATATGGCATACTTGAACTTAAATCGACTAGATCATGAAATTAACCACTAGACCAGTACATTAAAGTCATGATTCATCTTAACCATTAAAGTGCAAGTTCTATGAATAACTAAGCTAAGTTCTTAAGGCTAAAGATCATTATTAAAGACATGTTCAACTAATTAACATTATAATGACATGTGTGTGAGTTCAAAGACATTTAGATCGAGTCCGGTTCAAGTACCTAAGTTCATTCAAACTCATTTTGAGTCAAAACGTTCAAGAATCACCAAGGGCCAAATCATCAGTTCATCAAGGACATTTCAATTATTAATTAATCACATGAACTAATATGAGTACTTATTTATGATCAATGACTTGTACTTAGGCTTCCATCAAGACGTGCTTGGATTCTAATAGATATAACTTATCTATCTCTGTGCTTATTCTCTGTGCTTATAAACTGTGCTTGCACCAGATCACTGTGAGTTCACTAATCCCCCTTTGTACATTTTGTTCAAGTTCTTTATCGGGGACTGAAAAGCATGAAACCTATTTTGTACTTATATATATGTTCTTGAACTATGTTACGTACTATCTTATGATCTTATGAGATAATTATGATATGATTCTTAACTATTTATAAAGGGTATTTAAGTTTTGAATGGGCAAGATCCTTAAATACATTTATAATACTATACTTGTTCTTTACCATGTTCTAGTTCTTACTTGTTCTTGTTTAGTTCTTGTTCACTGCTATCAATTCATATCCCCAGTTCAGGGATTGAACCGCAGGTAATTATGGACAGTGCTGTTTAGGGTAGGCCCACCCTCATTCTCCGTAGTTCTAGAGGATGCATATTATCTGTTCTTGTTCTGATCTAGATCTTACTAGGCTTACTTGATCGTTATGAGCATATCTTCACATTTACAGTTCAGTTCTGGCCAATCGGGTTAGCATTGACAATACATTTACAGTTCATTCTTTTGGCGATTGTTCGAGCATTCAAGACCAGGAGCTGTGAAGACTTTCCCTTGTTTATTCAATTCAAGACTTCGGTACTTTAAGACAATCGTTCTGTCTTTTGAATATTAACTATTCTGGGTATACCCCGTGTTCCGTAATAACTATTATACTTTTTCTCTTATTAATGTTATTGGCTATGTTGGAAATTGTACTGTGTGCAATTGTGCTTATCTGTACATCCCGTATATTCCGTTTTAGCGGGGTGTTACAGTTGGTATCAGGAGCCATGGTTATAGTGAACACCGAGCTTCTCCTAAGGAAAACTCGAGCTATAACTTGAATCCACTCTGAGGTGATCCTTTATACGACCGGTTTGAGTAGTAAGTACTCTTACCCTAATTAGATGTAACCTGATCAACTACATCTAATTACGGATGGAGTACCTACAACTCAAAGTGTGTCATTAAAGGCGTCATCCATTTACGGATTAGAGCTCTACTAAGAACTTCGTGCAATCTCGTTCTTCGGTCATACCAGTATTAGTTCACTCGTTCTCTTAAGACATACATTCTAGTGCTTCGATTATAGGCCTTAGAGCTTATACGACTATAGATCCTTATTGTGCGACCGACGACTGTTCTTGTTCGTATGTTGTGCAAACGACGATCATATGTTAACGTAATACCTGCTTGGAGGTATAGACTTATGCGAAACGTAATCGAGTTCATATTTCTATCTTATTAGGGGGCATAAGGAAGAATGCCGGATAAACGTGGACGAAACGCTAAGGTTGCACCAACTGTTGAACCTACCAAACCTAGTACTAATGCTAATGTCAACTATACCTTGGAAGATGTAGCAAACCTCATCACTGACCACATGAATGCGATAGTGCCAAATCTTGCTACTCAAGTTGCTCAAATTCTGGGAATCCCACTAACTGAAGGTACTAGAACTACCAGAGCCACCAGAGTCACTCAGAATAGGAGGACTCAAGAAGAACCTGAACAGAACCAGGAAGTGAACAGTGATTCTGATGGAGCTAGTCAGATCAACACTCGAGCTACCACTGAAGGCAAAGTCACCCGAAGTAGAGGGTGTCTATTCAAGACCTTCACTCAGTGCAAACCCCAGTCTACACAGGAGAGAAAAGAGTTGCAGAACTGTTGATGTGGTTCGATAATATGGAAGAGGCCCTGTACCACACTGAAACTTCTGAAGATAAGATGGTGGAGCACGCGACCAGCCAAATCGACGGAGCTGCTAGGTCCTGGTGGACTGGCATCGTTACCACTATTGGCAGGAAACCCGCTTATGCTTACACCTGGGAAGAACTTCAGAAAATGATGAGAGCTGAATTCTGTACTAAGGAGGCATTGCAAGAATTGGAACAAGAGTTTTGGGATCTAAAGATGGAAGGTTTGGAGATTGAGAAGTATATTTTGAGGTTCAATGAGCTTGCCAGACTTGCACCACATTTAGCTTCTACTGAAGAGAAGGGAATCGATCGCTTCATTTGGGGCTTGATTCCGGAGATTCACCGTGACCTCACTAGTAAAGACCCTAAGACCATGTCAAGAGCAACTGTGTTGGCTAAGACCTTGACCAAAGACATAATCAGATCAGGAGGTTTGACTGAAAATGCTGATAAGGGGAAAAGGAAGGCTGAAGAAGTAGTGGAGAAGAAAGTTGAACCCCCAAGTAAGAAGGGGAAGACCTTGAAGAACTATGCGGTGACCACAACGACTGAACTGACAAGGTACTCTGGAGCTTATCCCAAGTGCATTCGCTGTAATCTGCATCACACTGGTGCTTATCCTGTCTGCTATAAGTGCCAAGGAAATGGGCACATGGACAAATAATGTAGTGCTATCGTAGCAAATCTGATCAGGAACAACCCACCGCCAGTCAACAGGAATCCACCAGTTAGAAATGCCAGACCTCCACTAACACCTGCTACCCCAGTTCAAAGGAACCAGAACCAGAATGTCCAAGTTCAGCGTGTTGCTTATCCACGCGGGCCAAGGAACCAAAACCAGCAGAACAATCAGCAATAGCAAAACCAGCAAGGCCCAGCTAACGCCCGTATTTTTGCTTTGAACGCTGAGGAAGCCCATCAGAACCCTCGGGTTGTGACAGGTACTTTTCTTCTGAACGATCATTATGCTTCCGTACTATTTGACTCCGGTGTTGAACGTAGCTTTGATGCATTAGACTTTAAAGCTAAGACTGACATGATAACTGGCAAACTAAATGACAAATATGTGGTAGAATATGCAAATGGCCAAAAGTACGGTACCAACGAAATTTCTCTAGATTTTCCTTTGACCTTAGTAGACAAGAACTTTACAATTGATCTAATCCTTGTCGAGTTTAGTAGCTTTGACATTATCATGGGAATGGATTGGCTATCCAAACACCACGCGACTCTTTGTTGCTACGAGAAATCAGTTCATATACCGCTCCTGAACGGCGAGATCTTAGTTGTACAAGGCGACAAGTCCACGAACGAACTTACGATCGTCACAGCCATGAAATTCCGTAAGTACTTGGACAAGAAAGATCATCTAGTGTATCTAGCTCACGTCATCGATAAAAATACTAAAGAAAAGAAAGTTCACGACATCCCCATAGTACGGGACTTTCCAGATGTTTTTCCTGACGACTTACCATGTATCCCACCTGTTAGACAAGTCGAGTTCAATATTGATCTAGTTCCCGGTGCAGCACCAATCGCTAAAGCACCGTATCATTTAGCTCCTCCTGAAATGCAAGAACTGTCCAATCAATTACAAGAACTTTTGAGCAAAGGCTTTATTCGTCCTAGTTCATCTCCTTGGGGAGCACCAATCTTATTCGTCAAGAAGAAAGATGGCTCCATGAGAATGTGCATAGACTAGCGTGAACTGAACAAATTAACCGTTAAGAATCGGTATCCCCTGCCTCGCATAGACGATCTGTTTGATCAATTGCAAGGTGCTTCGTACTTCTTTAAAATCGATCTACGTTCGGGTTATCACCAGATCCGTGTCCAGGATGGTGACGTCCCAAAGACAGCTTTTCGTACTCGTTATGATCATTACCAATTTCTTGTTATGCCATTTGGACTGACTAATGCTCCAGCGATCTTTATGGACTTAATGAACCGTGTCTGTCGATCATTCTTAGACAAATTTGTCATACTGTTCATCGACGACATACTCGTCTACTCTCGAAACAAGACTGATCATGAACGACATTTACGATCCATTCTTCAGCTCCTTCGCGATGAGAAGTTGTACGCTAAGTTCTCTAAGTGCGAGTTATGGCTTCGCCAAGTACAGTTTCTCGGCCACGTCGTAAACGAACAAGGCATTCATGTCGACCCGGCCAAGATTGAAGCAATTAAAAAGTATGAGGCTCCAAAAGCTCCTACTGAAGTTCGTAGTTTCCTTGGACTAGCTGGTTATTATCGTCGTTTTATTGAGAACTTCTCTAAAATCGCACTACCCTTGACTCAACTGACTCAAAAGACCAAAGACTTTAATTGGGGTGAACAACAAGAACGAGCGTTCCAAACCCTAAAGGCTAGATTGTGTGAAGCACCCGTTCTAACTTTACCTGAAGGCACCGAAGACTTCGTCGTGTACTGTGACGCTTCACATCAAGGACTAGGCTGTGTATTGATGTAAAGAGGCAAAGTGATCGCCTACGCATCCAGACAACTCAAGGTGCATTAAAAGAATTATACCACCCACAATCTAGAACTTGGAGCAGTTCTTTTTGCCCTGAAGATTTGGAGACAATACTTGTACAGGACTAAATGTACTATCTTCACCGCTCATAAGAACTTGCAACACGTGTATAATCAGAAAGAGCTGAACATGAGACAAAGGCATTGGGTGAAGTTACTAAGTGATAACAATTGTGACATCAAGTATCATCCTAGAAAGGCGAATGTAGTATCTGATGCTCTAAGCAGAAAAGAACGAGTCAAAATCTTATCTATCAAAGGAGTAGATCGTACAGACTTAACACAACGTGTGATCACAGATCAAGAGATCGGATTGGGGCCAGAAAACCTAAAGGCAGAGCGGTTAGGCCCAATCGCTCAAGAATTTGAAGTTGATGACGAAGGAGTCAAGAAGTTCAAGAACCGAGTTTGGATCCATGCAGTTAATGGACTTAGAGAGATCATTATGCAGGAAGCTCACAGTTCAAGGTACTCGATCCATCCGGGTGCCGACAAGATGTACAAGAATCTGAAACTAGACTATTGGTGGCCTAGGATGAAAAGAGATATCTACGAGTACGTCAGCTGATGCCTGGCATGTTCTAAAGTTAAGATCGAACATCAGAAACCTTCCGGTTTATTGAAGCAATTGAAAGTCCCAGTGTGGAAGTGGGAAGACATTACCATGGATTTTATCATAAAACTACCTCGTACAAAAGACAACCATAACTCCATTTGGGTGATAGTAGATAGACTGACAAAATCAACCCGTTTTCTTCCAATTCGGGATGACTACTCATTGGAGAGACTCGCTGAGATGTACATAGAAGATATTGTGACCAAGTACGGCGTCCCTTTATCAATCGTGTCAGACCGAGATCCTCGCTTCACATCTGTCTTTTGGCAGTCACTTCAAGAAGCTTTAGGTACTAGACTTAACTTGGGCACCGCTTATCATCCTCAAACATACGGACAAAGCCAACGTACTATCCAGACCTTGGAGAACATGCTCCGTGCTTGTGCATTAGAGTTTAGAGGAAGTTGGGATAAACATCTTCCATTGATCGAGTTCTCGTACAACAACAGCTATCACACTAGCATTCAGTGTGCACCGTTTGAGGCCTTATATTGGCGTAAGTGCAGATCACCACTTTGTTGGCTAGACGCTGGTGAAAGAAGCTGGATGAAGCTCCCAGTCATGCAGTTCACTATTCACAAAATCGCTGTTATTAAAGAAAAGCTTAAAGATGCTCAAGACAGGCAAAAGTCTTATGCTGACAAACGCCGTAAACCTTTAGAGTTCCAAGTAGGCGATAAAGTCCTATTAAAAGTTTTCCCATGGAAAGGTACTGCCCGTTTTGGCAAGAAAGGCAAATTGGCGCCTCAGTACATCGGACCATATAAGATCATTAAACGTATTGGACCAGTTGCGTACAAACTGGAACTACCCCTAGAACTTGGCAATGTTCATGACACATTTCACGTGTCCAATTTAAAGAAGTGCTTGGCAGATGATCCGACCGTCATTCCTGTTAAGGATGTTCATATCGACAAAGGGCTTGAGTTCACTGAAGAGCCCATCGAGATCATTGACAAAGATGCTAAACAAACTAGACAGAGCAGAGTACCACTAGTTCGTGTACGTTGGAGTGCTAGACATGGATATAATGACACCTGGGAATGCAAGGACTTCATTAAGAAGAAGTACCCTCACCTTTTTGATCGACAAGACTCTTAATTTCGAGGACGAAATCCTCTAAGTAGGGGAGAATGTAACAACCGTCTTAGAAATGTTCTAGATAAGTTCCTCGAATCGTACTTTCGCCATTAGAACGGCTAAACAGTTCAATTTATTTAAGTTATTGACGTACTTTAGACATTATGTGCTTATATGAAGGTCAATTTGATCTTAAATTTTGATTTATATGACGAGTTTATGATTAAATACGATGAAATACTAAAGTTCGGTTCGTAAACATTTGTGTTCATAAAAGTTCTAGTTCAAAATGTTCATAAATAGTCCTTGCATTTATTAAGTTCATTTATTATGGGAAGACTATAAATAGAAGAGTTAGAGAAAGAAAACCCTATTCATCATCTTCTCCATCTCTCCACTCTCTCACTAGAACACACACCAAAACACCGTAAAACACACACTA
The DNA here is from genome assembly GCF_010389155.1 of Erigeron canadensis. Lineage (NCBI taxonomy): Eukaryota > Viridiplantae > Streptophyta > Magnoliopsida > Asterales > Asteraceae > Erigeron > Erigeron canadensis. The sequence goes on from NC_057765.1 coordinate 22,908,661, forward strand.
GGGCATCTCTTGATTTTGAAACGTTTAATTGAAATCGTTTATACTTTTAGCATCCTTGTGATAATCAAAACACACTCCTTGAATCATTTCTCAGGTAACAACAACATTTGATGGGTTTTTGAGTAAATTAAAAATATACTTTTTCAAGTTCATGTTCTTGGTGATTTGGTCCAATTTTTGAATGAAAATCATGTTAAAAGTTAACGGGTTTGTGTCTAAATGTGTTTAATAACATTTGTATGAACAAATTTGGGTCATAACATGCTTTAATCTGCAAAACCCATTTTTGAAAATGAAGGTACAACTTGTTCTTGAAGGTCACGACTTGTTTATGTTATATTTGATCTTGGAATTATTAAAAGTGTTATTAGATAATGTTATTGAGTATATTTGTACTAGTGCTATGTCCAAACAAGTCCCGAAAAAAAAAATCGATCTAGACATTTGTTTTTGTACTCGTGCTGTTCAGCTTGTTCTTGAGCTAGGACGATCCCCTCAAGATCGTCCCAGCCCTCTGACCCTAAATCGATCTCCTCAAAGATCGTCTCAGGTTTTTGGTTTGTTTGGTTGTTCATTTGAAGTTGTTGTGATGGGGAATCACACACTTCTTGGGTAGCTAATCCTCTAGATTGGTTTTGCTCAAACAATTGTTCTTGAACTAGAAATGATCTTCTTGCATTTGAACTCTGAAACGATCTTGTCATACGAACACTAAGAAGATCTTGACTCTAGGACGACCTTGTCCCTAGGACGATCTGGTCCCTAGGACGATCTGGTCCTTAGGACGATCTTGTCCCTGGACGATCTTGCCACTTAGGCAATTATGGCATTTGTTCCTAATACGACTATCTCCATATTCGTACCATTTCATGTACTATAATATGATCTTGTGCATTCAGAAGATAAAACGATCATGTTCCTATAATATGGCATACTTGAACTTAAATCGACTAGATCTTGGAATTAACCACTAGACCAGTATATTAAAGTCATGATTCATCTTAACCATTAAAGTGCAAGTTCTATGAACAACCAAGCTAAGTTCTTAAGGCTAAAGATCATTATTAAAGACATGTTCAACTAATTAACATTATAATGACATGTGTGTGAGTTCAAAGACATTTAGATCGAGTCCGGTTCAAGTACCTAAGTTCATTCAAACTCATTTTGAGTCAAAACGTTCAAGAATCACCAAGGGCCAAATCATCAGTTCATCAAGGACATTTCAATGATTAATTAATCACATGAACTAATATGAGTACTTATTTATGATCAATGACTTGTACTTAGGCTTCCATCAAGACATGGTTGGATTCTGATAGATATAACTTATCTATCTCTGTGCTTATAAACTGTGCTTGTACCAGATCACTATGAGTTCACTAATCCCCCTTTGTACATTTTGTTCAAGTTCTTTATCGGGGACTGAAAAGCATGAAAACTATTTTGTACTTGCATATATGTTCTTGAACTATGTTACGTACTATCTTATGATCTTACGAGATAATTATGATATGATTCTTAACTATTTATAAAGGGTATTTAAGTTTTGAATGGGCAAGATCCTTAAATACATTTATACTACTGTACTTGTTCTTTACCATGTTCTAGTTCTTACTTATTCTTGTTCAGTTCTTATTCACTGCTATCAATTCATATCCCCAGTTCAGGGATTGAACTGTAGGTAATTATGGAGCTGTTTAGGGTAGGCCCACCCTCATTCTCCGTAGTTCTGGAGGATGCATATTATCTGTTCTTGTTCTGATTTAGATCTTACTAGGCTTACTTGATCGTTATGAGCATATCTTCATATTTACAGTTCAGTTCTGGCCAATCGGGTTAGCAGTGACAATACATTTACAGTTCATTATTTTCTTTTGTACTGTTCTTACTATTACAAAGTACTTTTGTTAAACGTACAGATCTTATGGCCTTGTTCTTACTCTACATATTCTTTATATGTATACTAAATAGTACTTTATGTGAATCTCACCAACTACTTTCGTAGTTGACCTTTTAAACTTACATGCTTTTCAGGCTAGACTAGTAGATCTCTTAGCATAGGAGTCTTCCTCTTTTAAGCTCATCTCTTTTGGCGACTATTCGAGCATTCAAGACCAGGAGCTGTGAAGACTTTCCCTTGTTTATTCAATTCAAGACTTCGGTACTTTAAGACAATCGTTCTGTCTTTTGAATATTAACTATTCTGGGTATACCCCGTGTTCTGTAATAACTATTATACTTCTTCTCTTATTAATGTTATTGGTTGTGTTAGAACTTGCTACTGTGTGCAATTGTGCTTATCTGTACATCCCGTATATTTCGCTTTAGCGGGGTGTTACAGTAGATCTGGTAAGACTGTCAGTGGGCCCCGCCATTTGTCAGTCTTCTTTCTTTAGACTTCAGTGTTCGACTTCAGTGAGAATGTATTCAGTGGGAATGTATTCAGTGGGATGATCTTTGACTGGAGTGAAGTCCAATGAACCAATCTGGTGGAATCCAGATTCCTGTACAAGTAAGCAGTTCACTAGCCTTATATTATTTCTGGACAAATCTTCAGTGGAGCTCCAGTTTTACGATATTATCAATATTAGATCTTCATACAATTAAGTCATATAGCTTATAATTTTCAATATTTACGGTTCAAAGTGTTATATTTTGCAAGTTGTAGTACAATAATCATAGGTTTGTTACTGTCATTATTAACAGAGATATGTTGATGGAATTGTTTGTTATTCCACAAGGCACATGCGAATATTTTGAAACCAGTTGTACTCATAATGCGATATTATTATGAAAGATAATTAAGAATTAAAATATAAACATAACTGTGATCCTGTACTTGACATTCAAGTATATGTATTTGATCATGATGCGGACCCATAACATGCATAGGTTTATTTTTAATCAACTGTCCTATGATAATTAGATAACAATTAGGATTATTTTTATTTTCTTTGATAACAATTGAGACTCTTAATTTGAGTGACAACTGTAACTTTAAACATTAATACACAAAACTAATATATAAAAAATGAAAAAGTTATGTACCTTTTTGATTGAAATATAGAATGAATCTTGATTAAAGTTCATATTGATCTGAATTTAGTATTCAAGTAACCTTCTGTATAAATCGTGTTTTGTTCTGTGATCGGCCCATGTTCTGTGATTTGTATTGTGTTTAGGATAATGATGTTGTATATCATCATACGTTATTATGTTTGGGATATGTATCTATAGTTCAAATTATGTTTATAATGAATATTAAACTAAATATTAATATTTATAATTTATAAAAATCAAGTTGATGGCTAAAAATATATATAAATTAAGTATTCAAGGATAAAAAGTGTAAATTATTAATGGAAAACAAAAATGTGTAAATTAATTAGACTTTTTCTACAAATTAATATAAATACTAATATAATAATATATTCGGATATGATTATTAGGATTTTTAATTTGTAGTTAATCTAAATGATGATATAAGCGAGAATCAATTTGATAAAATTGGGGGATTTAATTGGTTAATAAGTACTTAGTTCAACTGTCATATAATATATATTAAGATAACTATGTAATTCTACATGAAAATTGAAAAGGGAAGTGATAGTCGTACCATTTATTTTGATGGATGTACCACAACTGTGCATTATTGACTTGTACAATTAGCTATATAATTTGTACATTATAGTACATCCATCAAAAATGATGGTACAAATATCATTAAGAAAAGCAAAACTACGAAAATTGTGCCAAAAGCCTCGTTTCTAGTCTTCCTAATTTTCGAGGAAATTCCTCAAGTTCTCATATTATAAAAAATCCCTAGTATTGAATTAAAATATAAGGTGAAGATTCAAATATAATTTTTAAATTTTATTTTTGTTTTTACGGGTTAAAATATTTTCAACTTCACCCCCTTATGTTTAATTGAGAGAATCTCTTTCGCTCGGAATTGTGCCAAAAGCCATAACATAAAATCATCTCATGAAAACTTTTTATTATTATTCAAATTGACTTTTAGCCCATCTATCCATGGTGAAGTCCCTAGGCGGCTAGGCGAATGGTAACACAAAGAATTCAATTCGAGCCACTTTGAAATTACCTTCTAAAACTTGTGAGCCGGTGAACAGTAAACAAATAGATGGTTTCCTGGTTCTTCTTCAGATCTATGTATTATCAGATTATAAATGAAAGAATCTATAACAATAAGGGGGATGGAGTGGAATACGGGGAAGGGGTTTCACCGCGTGGGGCGCACGGTAACACCGCCGTCGGCAGGGGCGGATGCACAAGGTTTAGCATCGGGGGTATGGCCCCCAATAACTTCTCAATATATCCTATTACATGTAACTATTTATATATTATCAAAGGATTAGTTTTTGGATTGTAACTATCTTTGACCGAATGTCTATAGTAGGAAAAAACTAAAGTTGTGTGTATTGTATGTAAGCAACTTGAAAAAATGTTTATTGTATGTAAGAAAACATATGTGGCAACCATATACAGGTGTCACTTGTCAGATTTTAATTGGTTGAAACGAAATTGTTACATACAATAAACATTATTTCGAATTATTTACATACAATACACACAACTTTAGTTATTTCATACTATAGACATTCGTTCAAAGTTTCTTACATTCCACGAAACTAATCCCTATTATCAAGTCTTATTTCACTGTTTAATATTAGCTTCCCACCAGCTAAAAATATTGATGCCCACTTCTCAATACATATATGTTAACTTATGACTTGGTTTCGGCTATGTTTTAAATATAACTTTTAAAGAGATTCAATATCAAAGTTTATAACTTGAACTTAACCAAATCAAATTGAAAGAGTGTAGACTTTATCATGGTTGCCAATGAGTTAGTTTATTACTTTATATTTTATTTTAGTTAAAAAAAAAAAGCAAATATAGAGCACAAATAACTATGTAACTTAAGTTTTCTCATGCATGCCTTTTTTAGGAGTTAATAGACAACAACATGCTTAGGAGTTGATTCGACCTGACCCGTTTTGACATGCTAAAAATTGGTACGCTCGACCCGCTACCAAACCCTCTTGGTACATGCCCCCGTGATAGAATTTTCTGGATCCGCCACTGGCAGCCGGTTTAACAATGGAGAACGAGTGTCAAACTCGGAGAACTTCACTGTGTTGGGGAAAAGAAAAAGGGAGGAGGAGATTGATGGATGGAGATAGTGGGGGCCCCACTACTGTTAAAAAAAACCACCTCCATTTTGACTTTTTACCATTTATTAAAAGGAAAAAAATTAGAGAATGATGATGTGGAAATTGAGAAAAGTTCGATAAAAGTGACGTCAATGATTTGAGAAAGTTTGAAGAAACTTGAGGTGGAAGGTTTTTAATAATTAGTGATGATGTTGAAAAATGATAAAGATTGAGGAAGGGATGACCACTCCCTCGCCTTAAAAAAAAAGATAAACTTGTCAATATAGAAAATAGAATTAGTCCAACTGGTAAAGTTTGTCTTATACGAATAGTCTAAAATTTAGTTTATGACATGAGTAAATTTTTAACTATTTGACATGTGTGAGTAAATTTATAATTATTTAAGCTAAATTCAAAGTAAATTAAAGTAGAATTATTGTTATAAAAAATTGGAAAACAAAATCCCAAAAATTTACCATCACAGCGTACTGCAATTAAAGTTGGACCATAAAATTTTGTTTCATATAAGTTGTGAACAGTTGTAATTAAAAAATGAAGATGTCCTTTTCTGAAGTATGTTCGTTATACATGTGATATGAATTCCCGTGTCTCAAGCGAAAATAATTGAAGGTGTCCCTTTACGAAGGCGTAGGTTTTCCGTGAAACTGACCATCTTTGATATTTTAAGGAGATTGATGATGCTTATTTAAATGCAAAACTAAGCAATATGTCAAAATTGCCTCAAATTCATTTAAATTTGTTAATGACGGCGAACCAATATATAAATTCTTTTAACTAGCAAAACTAAGCAATATGCAAAATTGCCTCAAATTCATTTAAATTTGTTAATGACGGCGTACCAATATATAAATTCTTTTAACTAGCAAAATATTATATTAAAATTAAAACTATTCTTATTTAACTACCTCAAATATGGCTATGATAAGATTTCTATGTGTATACCCATAGAAGATGTCAAGTCAGTCTTTTAGTCCAACAGTGTAGTTTCATTCATTTTATCAACAAAATAATAACAATAATAATAAAAAATTATTATTATAATACAGTTATATTAATACAGTTAACACCCTTCAAATAATCATCATCGAAATAATCATCATCGGTTACTTGCTTGTCATGTGGAACGACGGTTGTAACGGCGGATGAGTGAAGACAAGGTGGTGACAGCTTGTTTTCTTAGGGTGGGGGGAGAGCTTCCCCGCTCCTCCCCTCCCCTCCCTGATTTTTCTTCTCCTCCCCTCCCCTCCCCGAAACCTAGGAGCACTTCACCATCTCTCTCCTCCCCTCCCCACCCTTTTCTATTTAATTTCATTTCTATTTATTTTTAAAACTAAAACATTTTATTTAATAAACTAAAACTAATACAACTTAAAAACACAAATAAAACACAAATACAACTAAGGCGTCGGCCATCCGTACTGCTCACAAAGGGCGCGTTTCTGCGCCAAAACCATCTACAACATCGGCCCGCTGAGGTGATCGTGTGGCCTGATCATGAAGTCCATATCATTCTGTCGCTGCTGACTCTAGACCATCCGTGTCATCTCCTCTTCCCGTTTCCTCCTAGCCTCCTCCGCCGCCATATAGCTATCCATCATCGCCTTCTGCATCTGCATCTTCTCCTCCCGAGCTCGTTTTTTATCCTCATTGTCGCATTTCAACTCCACGACCATCTTCAAGAACTCCTCAGATGTAGTAGAGGCGGAAGGAGTAGTCTGCTTACCCTTAGCTTTACGGCGGGGTGGCACTGGTCTAGCCTGATGTACTGGTGCATCATCCATGTCGTTCCCTCCCTCCTCTTCTTGGTCCAAGTGGTCCTCATTCAAGTCAATATGGACCGATGGCTCCCCTGATGAACGTACATGGACAGACCCTTCCGTTCTTGCCCTTTTGCTACCCGACTCCTCACAAATCCCCTCCAAAGTAAGAACCTCCGACCATTTCGGTCCTCCCCTCAAAACCTGCCACGCCTCTACATGCGGAAACCCGGACTTGTTATTGTATTTCCGCATATACAATGTCACGGCCGCCTTAAACACGTCCTCGTCACTTTGGCCACTCAACATCTTACTTTTCTTCACATTGTAAATACCACAAAAACCCGACACCTTATGCTTCAAATCCTTCCATTTCGACCGACACATTTCAGGAGTACGTCCCGACTCACGGTTCAAGTGTGAGTCCATCTGAAACTTCACCTTCTTCCAAAACGAACCCGCCGTTTGGGCGTTTCCGACGTATGGATCCTCAGAAACGTTTAACCAAGCTTTTGCCAAACACGCCTCTTCATCCTTCCCCCAATTTCGACACTCTCTTTTACCTTTAACCGAGACTTGGGTCTCGGGTATTGCTTCCTCTTCTTCCTCCTCGACCTCTTCTTTTTCTTCTTCTTCTTCTCCTTCTTGTTCTTCTTCTTGAACCTGTTGATTTTGACTCGCGAAGCGTGATGATGAACCACCCGCGAAACCCGAAAACCCGGCTTGATTGTCATTTGCGAAATTCATAAACCCGGTATTAATTTGTTGTACGGATTCGAAAAACAATGGATCCATTCCACTCAAGAAATCATCAACGGGTTGTGGCGTATACACATTTTCGGCCGTGTTTCTTTGCGAAGGAGGAGGTGGCATAACATCGCGATTGTTTGGCGGTGGTGGGTTTCTGCGTTTTTTCGGAAGATTTGAGAAATTAGGTTCTTTTTGTTTCTTCCCCCTATTCATTTTTGATGGTTTAAATTGATGATTTAGATTGAGAAAAAAAAAATTAAGAAAAAGAAAGGAAATGGCGTGCGCAGAACAGAAAGAAGAAGAAAAAAAAATGAAAGAAGAAGAAAAGAGAAAGAAAGAAGAAAGAGAGAGAGAGAAACGTTGGAGTGGGCCACCTTTTTTTTTTTTTTTCTAACGGTCAAATCGAGCGGCACAGGAACCGACACCGTGGTGCCCAAAGTGCTCCCCTCCCTACCGGTACCGGTAGGTCGGGGTGGTGTTCACACCGGTACCGGTCCGGTACCAGTTCCATGCCTAACCACTTCGTCCTCCCTTATGTCTATGGAAGAAAAATAACCATCTATTTGGATTATCAATAGGTGTTTAAATATCGACTTGTGGGCATTTTTAATTAGGAAAAACTTAAATTTATAAGATTTGTTAAAATTTTTCATAAAATGCTATGATTTTTTTATAATAATGATTTTGTTACACAAATTTGATGCCATATAATTATTTACCCTATTTTTCAGAGCTATTGGATTATTAAAAATTTAAGGGTTAATTTTGCTGAACAAGTGATGGTGATAAAATGCGAAATTATTTTAACAGCTTTGTAGATAGCTATTTATCTATCAAAATTTAATAATATGATATAATCAATACAGATTACAAAGAAAGAAACATGCTCGAGTAGAATCATTAATTATTTTTATTGTATGTAAAGAGGTAAAATTAAATATTACTATAAATTATCCTGTTTGTATATAGATTTGATGTTTTAAATGAAATTTCTTGTTTTGATTTTAATGTATTTTGATGTATTTTTAGCATTAAATCATGTAAATGAAAAGAAATAGAAATTTAAGTGGACTAAAAAACTCTTTTCATATAACGATGGTTTAAAAGAAATAAATTAAAAATTGTGTGGCTTTTATGACCATAATCGCTTTAATTAACTATGAAGACAGGTAAAATTGTGTTAATAAAAAAATATCCAAGTTTTTTTTTCTTTGTATTTTAAAGTACTTTTATCATAACATATAGTTTTTTGCTAAATTGTCTTAAATGAAAAAGGATATAAAATTGGGTGGCCTAAAATTCTCTTTTAACAAATGGATGGCCTAGAAGAAAACAATTAAATCTTTAGGTGGTCTATGTGGTTATTATCCCTAATTTTTTTTATAATTGAACACATATTAATAAAATAGTAAATATTCTAGGCACAACTAAAACAATGAAATTTCTTGTCTTCACATCCAAGTTGACCATTCTTCGGTCCTTATTACTTAATCTGCCTTATCCTATGCTACAACAGTTTAAACGGTGGCAAAGATAATAGGTTGACCTTTTTTGATGATGGCCTCAACTACTACTGATGTCTCGGTAGGAACGTGAGGTCGGGCCATCAGGGATATTGTTATCAATGGACTTAAGGAACAAAGACATCGTACTTTTTCATCTACTAAAATGATCTTTATCAAACAAGAATGGTCTATTAGAAGAACCATTATCAATAAAGAAAGACATAATGCTTTTAGAAATATATCATGTGGTCGATTTGTAAGTTTAGTACTCATTTTGTAAATAATGAGTGTTTAAGGGGAGATATAAAATAGACAAGTATGTATATAAAGCCCGTAACAAATGTGTTTTGTAATCTTTCACCCATTCTTAATTCCAATCATCCACCTTTCACTCTAATTCTATCTCAATACACACTTGTAACCGCCATTTGACATATACACAAATTCGCCATTAAAACACACACGAGCTCGATTCTTGTATTCTGTTTGTTTTCAAATGCCTTACTACAAAAAATAATAAGAATCTAGTCAAGTTAATTCGTGGCCCTGTTATGATACCATTTGATCGAGGTCTAGTTGATTCAAAAAAGTCAAGTATAATGAACACAGATTAGTTGTAAAGAGACAATGAATACAACTTAATTCAATCTTACAACTCTTTTAAGAACAATTTTAACAATTTAGGAATAAAACTTTAAGTACTTAAACATAATTGAATAAACCAAGTAAAACAAAAAAGAGAAAGAAACTTCAACACATGATGTAATTTTTCAATGTAACTCTTTATTAAGAACATATCTATACAAAGATGATTACTAGAATGTGTGGATGGAAAACGACAAGAATTTCCTCATGTGATTCGCATGTGGGGGTGTCAACAAACTTTTATAATCTTATTAGTGAAAAGGGTCGCTACTATGGGGATGGCTATTGTGATTTTCTCACAGGAATGATGATTTGTGCAAAAACTGCAGGGGCGATTTTTGTGCTTACCCCAATCATTATCATAATACTAGACTTGATGTGTATTACTCGTATTTTGAAGTTGATTCTGGAGTCAAGAGTATCTAGAAAATAGTTTTCTAGTTAATTGAGGTAGAGATTTATAAATAAAGGTTGAGTCGAACTTGAATCTAGTTTTGAGCTCCGAGTTTAGTAATTGAGTCCAATTCGAGTTTTGAGCTCCGAGTTTACCAATTGAATCAAGGTTGACCTTGGAAAAAGTTGACTCGATTCGACTACACTCCTATCTTTAAGATGCAACAATCTAATATATTTTTTGTAATAGGGATAGAATTCAAAAGACAAGGTACTTTATGGAGAGAATGAAGAGATTATTCATTTTTTATTTTATTTTTTTGCTTTATTTTTTTCTTTTTTCTTTTTCAATTTTTTTCATTCACTCTTCAATTAATTAATTCCAAATAAAAATTTTATAAAACTTCTAAAAGAAATTTTTTTTCAAAGGGCGTATCCGTAAGCTATAGACAAAGTTTGTCAGTATATGGCGGAGCCATGATGTCTAAGGGCGATGCCCATTAGGTAGATCACCGCATCACCGATCACATCCTATGACCTAGCATCTCCTATGACCTATGAATTCCACCAGATACCCCTTATTAATATCCTTAAGAGCGAAGCCTTTACTATACCCTTCTACGTATAACTCACTAACTTAGATTAGAATTTATATTTTATTTTATTTTTTTTTATTTTGGAATGTGTTAATTAATAAAAGAACTAAAGAAGTAAAAAAATCAAAAATTAATAAAAAAACAAGCTAAAAAATCAAAATTAAATCGTCTTTCTCTTCTCTACTAACAACCTTCTCTCAATATGTCTACGCTATATATATATATATATATATTTATATATAAAGCTAATGGAAGGAACCCTAACCCCGGTACCTCAATTGTATACCCATCGACTCACCCCGTATGAGCCATATGATGCCGATACAATACCTTCATCCGAATTGCCACATGATCTGGGCACCCCGAAGGATCGAACCCGCATATTTAAACTTCACATATGGGTCTAGGCTTCATTGATAATGGGTACTTTAAAGGAATTATTTTTGTGCCAAGCGGGGATCTTACCGGAGACTTTAAGGTCATCAAGCGTTTTCCTTACCCCTAGGCTAGTTCCTTGTTGGTTACGATATATATATATATATATATATGAATTTAAGGTTGTTAGATACCTAAGCTTAGGTGTGAAATACTCACTGATTATTTATTTAATCCATAAAAATCATAGGGGTCATGTAATTTAATTAAAACTCAACAAATATTAAAAAATTAGTATTTGAGGGGTTTCACACCTAAGTTTAGGTGTTAGACACCCTTATTTTGAGAGCCTATTTTTTTTAAAGACCGTGAGAACTTTTAAATTATGTATTGGATCACATATTTTTTTCATTAACATGTGAAATGTTATAAAAACATATATTGCAGAAGAAATTTTTTTTTCAAAACCTTATATATAGTCATTTGTGTACATATGAATGAAAACGTGAATATATTCATTCACAAACTCACATAAGGCTACTTTGAAGGTTTTTTTAAAAAGTTTCTTCTACAACAAACTTTTTTATATCATATCACATGTGAATGACCCAAAAAAAAACATGTGATCCAATAGATAATTTGAGAGTTTTCATGGTTCTTGCAAAACAAAATGGTTCCCAAAATAAGGAAAATATATATATATATATATATATATATATTGAATATATTCATACATAAAGTTTATTATGAATCTATGAAATCAAATTTTGGGATTGCAAAAATAAAAAGTGAACCAAAAGAAAATTGGAAAATGACACAAAATAGCTTTTTTCTTTTTTCATTTCTTTTTTTTTAAGTTTAATTTCCTTTGTCCTGATTCGACAGCGGGAGGTTTATCATATGTTGTTTTCTTTTTTAAAAAGTTGAATTTGGTTTGAATTTCGTGTCGCGATTCGACAGTGGGAGATATATCATATATACGTTGTCTTAACCGATTCCACGCTAGAGAGCCCCCTCCAAGTAGAAATGTCTATTCAAATACTTGATGGGGAAAAACCCTACTAATCCACCCGAAGGCATGACGATTAATAAACGTAAACCTTGTCCCTTAGACTTGAACCTGGGTATATATATATCCAAATCAAACTCTCACAAAGACAGTTCTTATATCTTATTTAAGACTTGAACACAAGACCTATTGAATAGAGAATGAAATTTTAACGAAGGTAATGTTCAAAGACGAGACAAACTAGCTAGTAACATATATAATACCAAAAAATTGTCAAGTAAAAGTATGTGAAATGTCATTTATTTTTTTCTGACTTGTTATGTGCGCGCAGAGTTAAAATCACCAACTTCTCGGGAATCAAATTATCTTTCCATACATCCCAATGATAGTAGTATCCTTAATATTAATTATGACAATTTCTCTTCAATAAATCCATATTAAGAAGGTAGTTCGAATATCAACTTTAATACATAGGTGTCGACATACAAAAGTTTGCTTCTGTTTTTACTTTACTTTTCCACCTATAGCTGGCTACGAAATTCAAAATGACATAACCCAAAGGACTAATTGTAAACACACTGGTGGGTGCATGTAGGCTGCAGTGACGTGGGACAAGAAAAATATGAATTGGAAAAAGACAATTCATAAAGTCCGTCCATCTAAAATAGTATGAGATTCTTGTTTGATTTGGTCGGATTTAAAATTGGATAATAATGAAAATAAATAGAATATGTCACGGGCTAGCTAGCTAGCGAATTAAGCACAATTGTCGCCCTAGCTAACTTCTAAGTTAATTTTCACACTATGTGCCCACTCCATTGTTTGGGATTTATGGTGCGACTACGAGCAATAATCTTATTGTATTAATTAACTTATACTCTGAATCGGTAATTTAAAAAGGGCTGACCTGTCCCCAATCTAATGGTTGATTAATGATAGATTGTGGTAGAATTAGTGATTGAAAAGTGGTTTGAGATAATTTTTTCTTATTTTGCGTTGTCATGGTAACGAGTGGAGTTGTGGTGGTTGGAACGACCAGTATGAATTAATGTTAGTGTTCTCGGTAGAAGCCTTGTGAAATAACAAGTATGGATAAGTGGTTTCACCCGCTTTGTCATTGTAGACATAGGTCAAGGATTCTATTCCCATGTGCATCGTGCAAGGCTGAACATCCCTTTCTATCTTAGATATAGTAGAACCTCGAAGCAGCCTCCCTACACCGTTGTAGTAGGAGTGGGCTATCTACAATCTACATCTTAACCTCCCACATACATGCACAATCGAAGTATTGAGAACCAAAACCCTTAAAATATGACATTGAGTACTTAGTTTTAGTTAGGTGTTCATATCATTTGGTCCATGATTCTATCTCATTTAGTTTCTCACTACTTTCTTAATTACTTGTAGTAGTATTATTTGGTAGCGACACATGGTTTTGTACTTTGTTAATTTTGTATTTTGAGAAACTAGTTTTATATGTTTCATATTTGACCTTTTGAGAATAAAAACTATTAATTATTGGAGAGGTTGCATATATGATACGGGATGGTCCCAGCAGCCATCGATCAATCGAATGAAGCTCATACAATCAATATGGATGCAATCATCAACTTATTTTATATCCAAGTTGATAGGATCTTATTTCTTATAATTTACTATGACGGTACTCACGCGATGCGGTGGTGGTAGTGGTGGTCTGTGACAGTAGCGGTGGTGGTGGAGTTGGCGGTGGCGACGGCAGCGATATATGTAATGGAGGCGACGGTGGTGATTCAAGTTCTCACGTCTATGGATAAGTGATAAACACTTGACTGCTAAATTGTTAGGGATCAACGAGTGATTTGTACACACTTGCTAGTTAGTGATTTATTCTTTTGTTCCGATAAGTTTACGCAATGAAGTAAGTGATCTCTACAAGCTCTGGTTCGAATTAGTTGAACATTATTAGCATGTAAATAAACATTGTATTCGCTAACTGTACGTATACGAGTATAAATTATTGATATGTTTCTACTTATTGGGATTTCTATCCTAACAGGATTTCCTAGAAAGATAGTGTTTTGCATGAACTCATGAAGTTATGTTTTTGGAGGCCCAGAGCCCATGTTTTATCCCCATATAACAATTGGGCCGGCCTTGGCTAGTTTGTAAATTGTAATTTAAAAGTTTGCTTATCATGCTTTTGTTTTAAGAAGATAGATATGCATGCGTATGCGTTGATTATATTTTTAATATAAATTCAGCAGTTGATATAGTAGCCATAAGGTAGCATGATATTCCCAACTAGTAAGTCAGAGTTTTATTATTTGTTCATGATGATATATCGTGAATGCTAGTCAATTAATTCATTTATTTTTTAGTTATTTACCGTATTGCAAACGTCATTATATATTTATATTGTGTTTATGTATGGATAAAGTCCTTTGTATTATCTTTTATTATACTAAAACACAGTTGCTCTAATAACATATTAACCAATCATATCTCTCGATTTCTTAAAATTCTCAATTTTGACTTTTATTGACTTTTAATTATATAAAAAACTAATAAGTTCTATCGAATTGGAGATAACTATTCCATTAATAATATATCATAAAAATATAAATATCTAATTTAATATATTTAATTTTATTATAAACACTATAAATGTTGACCATCTATATTATACTTTTTACACATTTTTTTTAACACTTTGTAACCTCACTAAATACTTAACTTATAATTATTACATTTCATAAATTTCATGGTAATTTTGTTATAGATTCTCACCATTTAATTAAGTAATAAATTTTCAACATACCATTTATATGTTTTTCCATAAACTATTAAATCTAAATATTAACTTATATTTTTTGGTTTAAATTGAAAAGTATCTTAAGATGGTAATAAGCAAAAAATGTCAAATAAAAAAAATACAGACAAATAATGTTAAAAAAAATACAAAAGATGAAATATAATATACCCATTTAATTTTTTATTATTACATTCTTTTAATTTCATTTTATCTATATTTTTTATATTTAAGTTTACATATTTAACAAGACAACTTATCTTGAATATGTTATAAACAACTCGTGTATTTGACACGGGCTTAAATCTAGTATAAACTATAAACTCAACAATGTCAACTAAACTAGTTTAACATGTATCCTAGAAAACGTAGTTTAGTAAATTTCAGACTTCGTCTTATTTAAAATTATTCTAATTTGTTTTATTTATTTTAGACAAAACTTTTTTGTAGTTAAGTAATGTTTCAAGAATCTGTAAGACTTTCACACTTTAGTTGGAATTATGAATTTACTTTTGAGGTTTTGCCAGTTGTCATGCATGAGTCATGACCTCTGAACTTTAGACATTTACACTTACAATATATGTTGGTTAGACTTTGAGGCTTCTCGCGACTAAGCATACGTAATGTGAGCAACACCCATCTCACAATCCACAGACTCAGTGTGTACATTTAATAAATTTCAGTGGGCAAACTTAAAAAAAATTTCTAAGCATATACGGTGCGGATTACAGCGGTTGATAACTTTAACCTAATCTATAAATGTTTACATTATCCGTTCTTTTAGTTAAACGAACATAAAATCTTGTCTTGTACGTTCATATATTTATTTATTTACTATAATAATAATAATAATAATAATAATAATAATAATAATAATAAAAAGATCTGTCAATCCATTGACAAACGGTTCGTCATATGCTATTAACAAAAAGAATATCTTGTTGGGCCCGGCGTAGTGAGTCCTGTTTTCAGTGATAGATTGGGCCCGGCGTAGTGAGTCACTGAGTCCTGTATATGTAGTTTGTTGACTTCTATAAGGGTGATGCTTGAGTTTTGCTCTTTTAGATATGTATATTAGTGTACTTCAAATATTGTTTTTAACTTTTATAGGTGCTCTCTACTTTCTATGTTTCTAGTAATATATGGTTGTCTACTTGTCTGTTTTCTCAATTTTCATACTAGTTTTTAGAAATAGAAGATGTCTTTGCAAGAGTAACATGAATGATCAGAAGACAATCTTCCATCCATGTTTCAATTGTTATTAGAATAATGAAAATGTAGCACTGGCAATGGTGGCAAGTATTACAAGAGTAACAAGTTCAACGGGACGGCTTTATTCAAGATGATCATGGGGTCTAATGGACATGAAAATGGCAGCATATTGCCTGAGCATCCGGTCACTGCAACGATCCTCTTCCGTCACACGATTCATCGTCTGCCGCACCCTTGTCACATACCGTCTCCACCCCAACTGTATGTTCACTGCAGCCCAAGTCCTCCAATTGGATGAGTAATATCTCACTGTCCGCTTCAACCTCTCATTTGCAAATTTGTAACGGAAATGATCAGTTACATAGCGGAGATGATTGGCATCAAGCCCAAACGCTTCCGTAGGCTCCAAACAAGTAAAGGTAGCAGAAGATGCAGGAAGCCGGTTTATAAAGGGTCTCCTCAGGCACCAGGATAAAAGCTCATCGCCTAAGTAGCCTCCTGGGTCTAGTATACTTGTTGCAACCACTCCTTTACTTAAATTTTGGCTACTTTTTACGCGTCCTTGAACTATAAACACCATTCTTTGAACTGGATCCCCTTCTCGTATGATCTAGATTTCACAAACGCAAATTATCAATATTAATCCATTTCAACAAGTTATTGTTATGATTTTCCGGGCCATTGATAAGAATAGGATTCGTGATACCTTTTCATCCTTTGAGAATACTAGTGGTTTAACACGATCACAAATGTTGTCCAGTATTAAGTTGTCTAAATTGTGGAACAATGGCACCTGTGAAACATAAAATGCAGATTATGAACATTTAATTCTTCTCATGGAAGTCTTAGGATGTCAATCAGGTTGGGTAACAGGTCATCCGATTGGGTCAGATTGACAGATCCGAAAACACTTATTTATCCATTTTGTTAATTTGATGACCTAAGGTGTTATATATGTTTAAAACCAATCTAATACGAGTATATTATAAGCATTTCAGCGTTTTTATATAAAGTACTTTATAAGGCTTTCTTTTTTTTTTAAAAATTTTTTTAACTCATTTGGCCCGTCAACCCATTGACCCGTTTGCCCTGTTTTTTCCCTGTTAAATCATTTAGCTTAGTCTATTCACTTGTTATACATTATTCATAACTTTAATTAATACACATATATAAGTAAATTGGCCGAAAGTGCCCTATTTTAACTTACCATCCGGACCAGATCCAGGCAGAGAAAACGTTTGATATCACGTCGAAGGCCTTCTGGCAGGTCTTTAATCAATTCCATTTCATCTGCACCTCCCATCACCGCCCAATTTTGACGTTCATAATGACGAACTCTCTGTCTAAGAAGCGATGGTAATTGTCTCCTCTTCATCCACCATTCCATATCTCGACATCTAAGTTGCATTTTTCTCTTTTTTGCCATAACAGCATGCAAGAATACCTTCATTATGGTAAAACAAGTCGTCAAAGTTAGAAAATTATTCAATCCACACCCTTTTTAGTAGTGTGTCATTAAGTCGTAACATGACAGGATCCTAATGGACCAAAAACCCAAACTTAGCGCGAACACCAAACTAACTTAAACCAGTTTGGTTCAGGTTCTGCAAGACTGCAATGGTTCTGTCTCGAACCAGAGAACTTAACCGTTAATAGCCAGTACTAATACGGTCTGGCTGCTTAAACGAGTTTTGTAAACCTTTACAT
This sequence comes from Erigeron canadensis, assembly GCF_010389155.1. Classification (NCBI taxonomy): domain Eukaryota; kingdom Viridiplantae; phylum Streptophyta; class Magnoliopsida; order Asterales; family Asteraceae; genus Erigeron; species Erigeron canadensis. The sequence continues at coordinate 22,926,599 of NC_057765.1, forward strand.
ATAAATGACATTGAGTGTTTACCTGAATATTACCGATCAATAACGTGAAGAGCATCAAGCCGCTTAACACAACACAAATACTAAAGATCACTTCCACCCAGTGACTAGTGGGTTCAAGATCATTTCCAAATGTACTAAGGCTCATAAGACCCCAAAAGATGGGATAAAGAACTTTAACCGTGAGCGAGTTGCTAGATATAACTGGAAGTGCCCATCTGTAAATGCCATAGTGGTATGGCCCGTTCACTTCTAAACACAACGGCTTTGTAACTATACCCATAGTGGTGTTTCCTGCACAACGATTACTGAATGTCCCCTGTGGCAACTTAAACTGGTAGCAAACCTCATCGGCACAAGACAAAGCTAGATTACAAACACTTTTCCTATTACATTGTTGCCTTAGGCACAAAACCACTCGTTGTATCGCCAAAACATACCAACATCCACCCGCAACCTATTGCAACAAACAAACTGGTTAAAAAGTTACAGAAGTTTTTTTTTTAACAATTTAACCAAAGTTAGACAATTTAATCATGTAAAAATCAGTTTAAAGGCTAAAAGGCAATTTTCTTTAAATTTAAAAATCAAGTCACTATTAAGCCTATCTATACTCCTTTATAAAGATTATGCACTCCCCTCAAAATAAAAATAGTTACTCATATGTCACATACGAAATTACTAAATTGCCCCTTAATAAAAACTCATTATGGAAAGAGTTTTATAAATTACCAACTTTGCCCTTAATGAATTAATTTATACCATAAACCCTTATTTTAATACTTAAAACTTTAAGCTCTTATCTTCTAAAAATTTCTACCTACACCACTTGACACTACCACCACCACGAATAGTACCATCACCGACACCACTAGACCGTCTTTTCCACCACCGCCGCCGCATTGCGCGGGTACCATGCTCGTTTATATTTATAAACATGAACTTTTATACATCAAACTAGAAAAACTAAAAAAATAATGTTGAGATATATAATGGTGAAGGTTACATGGCCTGTTTAAAGTACAGAATTATACAGATTAAACTGTTAAAACCAGTATCTTTGTGCAAATGGAAACCTAGACTTGATAATTATACCTTTTTAAATGTGTGGAATTGTTTACTAAGGTATGCACATTTATTTCTGTTCAATGGCTATTCGTATGAATACGAAACGAGATAAAAGTTGTACTTACATGAGAAGCGATAAAGTAGGCGATGAGATTAAGTGCAAAACCCCACCAAATGGTGCCAAAGATGTAGCCAGTGACTTTTGCCATCCTTCTCATTAGCGAGATCGAGTGGTAGACTTTGGGTAAGAATTGGAAAACGAAAAGCAGCAAAAGGGTGGTCATTATTGCCTTTATGCGCTCTTCACGTATTAACCGTGGCACCACTAGCCAAAACACTGCCTGAGAATACAAGTACAATTAAGATTCTTTCGTTAGCGCATTCAAATGAAAGACACGACTATATAATAACCATTTTGTGCATAACGCGTGTATTAAAATCTTCTGAACCGCATTTGTGGTCTCTCACATTTGAAGCATCACATCCCTCTTACTAAAATGTCTTTTGGTAACAGATTTCAATTGGGACCATGAAAATTTCTATTGTGACTGAACCTGTAGCGACAACATTTGTCGCCGCTATAGTCCTCATGTCACCGCATTAGACCTGGTCAAAGAGAGTGGACCCTTTAGATCTTTGTGGATCGGTCAAAGGCCGCTATATATAGTCCTCATGTCACCGCATTGGACATGGTCAAAGAGAGTCCTTTTAGAGTTTTAGATCTTTGTGACCATCTTAGGTCGCGGCTATAGTCCTCATGTCACTGCTTATGTTATTTGTGGATTGGTCAAAGGCCTATAAGGGCAACATACATCGCCCCATTAGACCTAGTATACTACATATTATATTATTCTCAAAGTTTAGCAAGCTAATCTGTGAGTATTTTATTGATTAATCAAAACTACTTTATCCTTATTCTGAGAGAGGTTTTGAATATCTAGCCAATTCAAATCAACTTTAATTTTTTTTTCCTTTTGAAATGGACATATAGCAAAGGTTTTGTCAAATAAGTTTTTTTAAAAGAATTATGAAACCAATTAATCCGTATTTATACGGACAAAAGCAGTATTTATAATTATGATTTAAAGAGCTAGAAAGGGTGAGTCCGGCAATGTTGATGTTTGGCATCATAAATAGTTAGAGATGTCTGACATAATATAGTAACAAAGCATCCAATGCCGTTTTATATGAGTTTTGGGTCTTAATATTTTAATGGTGTATGAGGGAGATTAAGATCCATGTCTTACTCCTATTAAGACTACTTTCAGGTTCTATTTGAATAAGAAATAAAAGAACCTCTAGCCTTACAAGGTATTTGAGTAGTCCATAACTTCTGTCCAGAAGCAAAATTGTTAACTACTTACCCAATTTTAGGTGGTATTTTCTGAAATGATATGTTTCACACTTATAATAAACTATTGCTCAGTGTGTTCATTTGTACTATTTTATACTCGAGTCATTTTTGGTGAATAAGATGAATTTTAGTGTACAGTCAAGGTACCCCCGTATGGAGTAAAAATGTTGGGTAATGTCTACGTCAACATGGCACATCAAGACAAAACGATATAATCATGTAGCAGGTTTGGTCATGCAAGCAAAACTGATTGCTTTAATCAAATATATGTATTTACTATTTTTACTTACATCATATTTATATATATACTAAAAACCAACTGGTTTTTTACAAGTTTCTATACACATGGTACAACTATAAATACATGCAACTTTAAACTCTTTACCTTTTAAACCCCTGAAGATTTTACCTTTTACATTTAAGTTCATCACCTTTTACTACTTCACATTTTAACTCCCTAAAGTTTTCTCTTTACTTTTTAACCCCCAAATTTAAGCTCATCATCTTTTACTACTTTACATTTTAACTTCCTAAAGTTTTCTCTTTACTTTTTAACCCTCAAAGTTTTTTCCTTTTACAGTTTAGCCCATCAACTTTTACGTCTTTACCATTTAACCCCCTAAAGTTTTTATCTTTTACATTTTAGCCTATCAATAAAATGCTTTATTGTTATAATGTCAAATAAATGTTTGTTGGTGACTTTATCAAATTTGTACCAAAACATTGTCATCTGAAAAGATAATCTACTTGAGTCTCGCCGCAAGGTGTGTAATATAATCTGCGGCAATGTGTTTAAGCATAATGAATCATTGTCCACAACGTTACTATAAAAGCTCCGCGGCAACGCCCAGGTGTTTATTTCTAGTGCATAATACTAATGACAAAGAATTCGCACGTACGATTTTTATTTTATTTTTTCCTTTCAATATCATTAGATATTACAAAAACTATCAGGGCCCCTTTTTTTGTTGCCTAGGTTACACTTTCGGAATGCTCATACGGGAAAGTTGACTCCTGGGTCTGGAACCTGGGGGTTGCTCTGAGAAACTCTTTCTTTCTCGTCCACTCAGGGGGTACGGACACACCTGCGCGGAACCTTTTATTCTCATCTAAATTTCTTTGAGGGCTCCTCATAGTGAATCTTTCACTTTCTTTCAATTTTGTCAAATTAGTTTTACTTCATTACTTTGAAAACTAATATATCTCTACTAAGGTTTACTTTTTTTTTTTTCTTTTTTTTAATTATTTGTTAAATTGAAGAACTAGCTACCAATGAAAAAACGAAGACGGCGGGCTTAAGGTGTCATTTTTGTTCTAAATATTCAAGAGCAAATCGACAAAACCAATGGGAGCTCAGGGGCATAATAATGTTGAGCTTCATCACCATATATTGAGATACATAAAATATATATATAAATTTTTTAAACTAGCTAGCTAATTTATATACATCTTTAAACACGATATCTTGCCTACTTTTAGAAGTAATGCGTATCAACTTAGGTTCTTTTAGGAGCCTAATATGTCCAAAACATACTTCACAAGTGTTACTAATAGACAAAGTCTTATCTTCACTAATCCATTCTTCAAATACCTATATATGTTATTCAAGAAAAAATCTCAATCACATGTACTATATTTAATTATTATTTTAATATTCTTATATGTTATGATATGATAGATGACTGATGATGTTATATATGTGAAACATTTTGATGTGAATCATCATTGTAGGTTGAGATGTCAACTTATTTGTTTTTGTTCATCTCGTTGTTGAACTATTTTATATATTACAAAATATTATTTAACATCAATGTTTACACTATTAATTTTTTTATTTTTACTTCTAAAGTATCTTCATTTATCATTAATTCATCAATATATTTGGGTAACAACGATAAGAACACTTAAAAAACATCATTTTGATGCATTAAAAGTCCATATAACTAACATAGTGCATAACTAATTATCATTATTTAAGTGTTTAACAACACATTGATCCGTCAAAATCAAAAAAATCACGTTTTTTGGTGGATGCATCATTTTGAAGAATATGCATCCAAGATGGATGCACAAAACAAAAAACATGATTTTCTTGATTTTGACAGGCCAATGTGTTGTTATACACTTAAATAATAATAATTAGTTAAGCACTATGTTAGTTTTATGGACTTTTAATGTATCAAAATGATGTTTTTTAAGTGTTCTCACCGTTCTTATTTTAAGATTGTTCTTATTTGATTGTCCCCCTATATATATATATATAGGGATGGGAATATAAGGCTGTCGGGTATCTAAATTTAGGTGTGAAACACTCACATATTGTTTTTTTAATCTATAAAAATCATGGGGGCCCATCTATTTATTCATTAAACAAGATATAATAAAATATTAGTATGTAAGGGATTTCACACTTAAACTTAGGTGCCGGACAACCTTATATTCCCTTTTCCCTATATATATTGTATATATGTATAACAATTACTCTCAAGTTTGGTCAAATAGTCATAGAACATAATATGTTGTGATCTTTACACCATTAAGTTTTGATAATACATAATTAAATGTGTTTTGTATTGTTGTACTGTACAACACAATATAATATATTTGATGGTGTATCGTTAAAAATTGATGGTGTACAGATCACCGCCTATATGGTTATCGTGTAATTTTTGTACCCTAGCTATTAATATGTTTCTACTGTGTTCGTTCACTTGTACATCTTTTTATTTTGAAGACATTTTTGGTGAAGCTATAGTTCAGCGTACTGTAAAAATACTACGGGTGGAGTACATTGATTGGTTAGAATATTAATATCTACGTCAACATGACATGCATAATGACAAAGCGAGCAGCAATTGGTATGGTCATCAGTATCACCAACAAATATTCAAAAACTTTGGTGTAAAATTAGAATTAAAAGTTTGAATTCTGATTCAAAAAAACCACAGATCTTTTTTTTTTTAACAACAATATTATATGTATTAACAAAAACTTCGGCTAGATACTGAAGTTAAAAAATATTAAATCAAATGTTTAGGACTAATGCGCCATATATAATGACTACGACAACTTAATCTTATTACACCGAGAAGACAACCATAAAAAGGATAAAGAAATAATCAAGTTAATTAAAAACGTTTTCACTGGTCTCCACCTCATTCTCAAATACGATGTTGTTTTGATGCTTCCACAAAACCATAGATATTCTAATAATGTGACGTACGTATCACATGTAAACTTAAACTAGTTAAAGTATTGATTTCAGAAACATCCCTGAAAAAAAAAAAGATATCCCATCCGGCCATCCCCATGCACAATATGACAATATGATATCATTCAAGTATTTAACCCTTTAATTACCAAAATAATGCTTTTTGCTTTCTATGGTAAGGATAATAAGAAAATCTATAAAGAAATAATATAAAAATATATAAAAAGACAATGATAGATGACAACATACATATATATACACACAGATCTGAATAAACTTGTATCTATTTTTAGATTTTGCAGTACTATTTTGGAAATTGAATGTGATTTTAAATTTAATTAGAAATATTTCAAAAAAAAAATGTTCTGCCATAGAAGTTGTGTGAATAAACAAATTTTTACTTTCTATATAAAAAACCCATGAATTATATTAAAAAAATTAAAACTATTTTTTTCTTTTTAAAAAAAAGGTGAATTTCGCTGAAAACTTTGTGTCGTGATTCGACAGCAAGAGTTCTAGCATACGTTGTCTTAACTGGATCTGTGCTAGAGAGCTCCCTCGAAATAGAATGTCTATTTCAAATACCTGATGAGGGGGAAAACCCTCTACTAATCCGCCCGTTGACACGACGATTAATAGGGAGTAAACTCTGCCCCTCACACTTGAACCTAGGTAAACCCAATTCAAGCCCTCATAAAAGGACTTCCTTATGTTCTCATCAATGCTTAAACTCAAGACCTCATGAATGGGGATGGTCTTTCAACCATTGAACTAATGCTCAATGATGTTACAATTAAATATTTAATGCACGTTAATAAAGCTATTATTAGCAACACTTCTATGAATTACTACTACCAACTATTTTATATAGTCTTATTAACTTTAACTATTCTATATATAGGTAAAACTTAATTTGTTTTCCTCTCGAAAGAGGAGTGAACTTAGGGTTGCAAAGTTAATTAGATGATCGAGCGGTTGAGCTTAATTCAGTGCATCACAAAACATCATTAATTAAGCGGACGAAAGCTAATCTCAAACGTTGACCGTTCCCTATGTTGATTGCATAACTAGCTAAAACCAGCTGAGTACTACGTAACAGTGTTACAATAGTCGATTTATATATATAAGCTCGATCGATCGATTGGAGAAAACAGTGAAAGCTTAAATGAGTTCAGGTCGAGTTCAAATTCAAATAACGTTTAAATATATGTATCTATTTCAACTTGTTATATATAAGAATTTCAACTTAAATAATGTTACAAGGATTTAACTTGTTAGATTTCCATCTTTTACTCCATACTGATCATTAAATTCTACTCTTACAACTAATATAATCAAAAGATGTACAATCAAACGGATCAAAATATTTTAGTTAGTTATAACATGATTAGTCATGTTATTGTTGTGTCAAAAAATTAATTTTTTTTAGATATATCATCACAACCTCTCACAAAATATCCGAGATAACCTAGAGTATTATGTTAGGATTTTGATCGTTAAATTGTACGTATTGTTAATTTGCATGTGAAATTCGACATAATAGTAACAATAATAAATCAATAATTGTAATCGTGAGTGTTACCTGTGGGACCGGTAATATGACAAATGCATCGTACCAAAAACCTTTGATTGACCTCAAATAATGCGAAGAGATAGCCTTTGGATCCCAAACAAGCTTTCCACATCCAACCACAAGTGACTCACGTGACACGTAAGCAACCCTAAACTGCAACCACATGTGTATCAAATGAACTCCATCAACCAACGTCCGTAACACTGCCACCACAGCAGCTAATGCACCATCCATGTATAGACATGGGAACCCACCACGTCCTATTGATAAAGTGTAGAAAAACAATGGGTCGACAGCTAAAGCCAGCCCACGTGCCAATAATATGAATCTGTTCCATCTTTGGACTTTTTTACTCCTTGGATCGTAGACGCGGCTCAGGAAAGTACTGGCTGAGCCGCGCCTGCGATCCTCTGTGAGGGACCGGTTTGGTACTATTTTGGAACCTGGTCGGTCCCTTATGGGAATGAGGGAGGAGCCTGCTGAGGCTTCCCATAAGGGCTGATGGGCGTGGTCGCAGCTGGTGGAGTGGAAAGCAGGCACTCCTACTTGCGTGCAAGCGTAGCATTCGGTTGTGTTGGAAATGGGGTTGTTTTCGTCGATTTCAAGCTCGTCGGAGCAGACGGGAGTAGTGGTGTTCCGGGGATGGAAGATGGAAAAGAAGGAAGGCATTTGTGAAGGTGAGTAAGGGTAACCATGGAAAGGGGGAAATGGTGGAAGATGGTAAGCTAGAGAATATAGCTAGAGAATAATGAAAGAGAGATATATATGTACGTATTATGTGTATGGTGATAAAGTGATGAGTTTGAAGTAAGGGCCGACTTTCTAATTTCGATATGTATAAATTGAATGTATGGCATTTATGATATGTCGATCTCATTCATTATGATACATTTAAATTTCTCTTTCCAAATTTTCTAACGGCAAAATTTTTACAATATTTATATCAAAAATAATCTGTAAAAAATGTTATATAAAAATTTAAACACCGTAGTTAAGATTTATAAAAATATTTTACTTTTTTATATCAATTAAATTTTTGAATTTTATTGTAATGCATAACTAATTTAATTATGGACTTTAGTAAGTCTGAGCATTTGCGGCGTCAATTTTAATATATTTAATAAATTTCAAATTCTTAAACAATCTTTAAAAAAAAAATAGAATTCTTTAATTCAGCATAATATTTACCGTTTTTATGTATAATTCCAAGCATATATTAGAATTTTGCAATTACTTTTAGTTCATGTCCAATAAAAAATAAACTCATATACTACTATTCGCATATTTGCATGATGCATCGACAACGATGGTAGTGGTGATCTTTTGTGATAGCAACGGCGGTGGCAGCGGCGACGGTGGTGCTTATTGGTGTAAAATTAATTAATTGATGTAAAATGGATAATGTAGTTATTTTATAAGTTGAAGTATTGATGTTGTAATATATTTTATCAAGGATGTTATAGGCTGATTTGAGAAAAATATTTAAATTAATTACTAAAAAAGAAGGGTAGCCGGTAAACTAGAAACATTAGCTGCTTTTTTTTAGAATATAGGAAGGGTATAGTATAACTCTTTTATTAAGGACTATGCATGGATTTCTACTTTGAATTATATGAAGTTTAATTTTAAAGACATTATGAAAAAGATATCAATTTATGAAAAAAGATTGAGTTGTGTTAGTTAGCCCGGCTTCAATCAGGACATTTTTACTAAAATTTTAAAAGCAATAAAAATCTAAAAAAAATGTATATAATTTTTGTTATTGATATACTATAGCTCGGCTGAAGATACTAAATTGATTAACACAATAATTTATATATATTAGTACCTATTGCATTAATAAAATATAAAAAGACATTTATGATATTATATAAAAAAGAATTTATTTTGTTTCTAATAAAATAAATAAATTTGTAGACATCATAAATAAAATAAAACATTTTGAAAATATTTAATGGGCTATTTATCTTTAAAATTTTATTAATTAGATATGACATTATAAATAAAATAAAAACATTTTAAAAAATTTTGTAGACATGCCACATCATAATTTTTTCTTAAAATAGTTTAAAAAACAATCTTTTTTTATTATATATAAAGATAAAGATAAAGATTTATTTTAGTGATAGTTTGTAATTACTATAAGAGTAGAAGTTATTGTTGGGAAAAAGTGCATTTTTCCACCACTTTGGACATCAATAAATATATGATCGTGTAACATATATCGTGAACCGTTTAGTGGGTTTTGTAGTCTCTGGCCAAGGCTACGTAACAAACTAAGATGCGTCCAAATTGGGTTAAAGGTGAATGAGATATCGAGTCTCAAAGTTGTGTGTTTGATGCATAAGTTGGAGTTAGAAAACTTTGTCCCACATTGGTGTGGGATATAAACTTTCACTAGTTTATAAGTGGAAGTTTCTAAGCTATGTCAAGATCTTGTGCTGTGTTTTACTCTGGCTCCTACCCCCGCGCAGGGGGGTTGCAGAAAACGGGTTTTTGAGTCAAAATTCTCTGAACCAATGCGTGTACGCACGACCTGCGGACACGAATGCAGCTCGAAAAATTGGGGCCCACGCGGGGCTCCTTTTTGCTGCGATCCGAGATAAACCCGACCCGGGTTTTGACCCGTTTAAGAAAGATCTAGAATAAGCTTATGGCATGCTTCTAACTCTGAAATTGATATCATAATTATCAGTCTTGTAACTGATAAATTAACTCACCATTATAGCTGCTTTATGGTCAGTTTTAATTAGCTTCTTTATGATATCAGTTACAGATTTGTGTGTATATAAGGACCTATCAGGTTTTGAAAGAAACACATAACAACACACAATTTCGTAGCACATACACACTGCTCTATCTTTTCATATTCGTTCTCGTAGCAATATCCATCCCTGTGTTCCGTTCTTATTTCAGGCAAGTGATCAACGTCCGGCAGTACGCTGCTTTAACCAGTGTACCCTGGGAACAGACGACGAATCTGTTTAAAGGAATTGTGTCAAACACAAGCCCGGTTCTTCTTTATTGTTATTACGTTTCTTTGTCTTGCAGGAACCTTTTCAGTTTGCTTCTTTTATTTAGTTCTTCCATTCTGTTCTTAGTTTTATTGTTTCATATTTTCGTTCATATTGTTATTTTCTAAAGGAATTACGTATATTATTATACTGTATTTCCAACCGTTATAATTTTGTCTATATCAATTAGTGAGTATAAATGCTATCACGTACATATGTGTTGTAATATATATGTGTGTACATATGTAATACATTTGCTCATATTCGGTGTATAATTAATTGTACATATATACTTCGCTCTCAACTTTCATATTGTGCGCATACATAATTGACCTAAACACATACTATTCCAATAAAAGATTACAATCAGACTAAATTCATTTTTTTTCCATCTAAGATAATGAGTAAGGGGTAATGACTATGGATACGGACAACCTGACTACTATTTCCTGCATGACGACTAATTAATGGTAAAACTTGGTGCAGACTCATTCCATTTCGACCCTGCAGGTTGGCTTTAGATCAGGTTATAAATAAACAACTAACTTGAATTTTTCTTAAATCATTAATTGCCAATGGGTTGGTGACCCGTTGGTAAAAATCAAACAGGGTTCGAATCTCACATTTTACATTTATAGAAGTGGATTATTAGGGAGGTTTTCATCTCAGGCATGTGTTATTCAAGCTCCACATACTACTCAATTGGATGTTACTTTGTGTCTCAAATGTTAACTACTTATTATTAACTACTAACTACTAACTCCCTGTAAAAAAAATTATAAATAGATAAACACAGTTTTTCTGTAATAAGTTGTCCAAAGAGGCAAAGATGACGAGTCTTTATTTCATTAATTGATCTCAAATAAAATCATTAATTCATTAATACATCACATAATCCATAATTTATCTTAAGAATGATTTGTTTATAGACAAATCTTGATTTGTACTCATTCCGTAGTCACAAATAATGAAGTACGTGTACATACGTAACGGGTCAATCCATTGGGAAGCTCAACACTTGCTTACAAAAATTTATAAAGATATAAGGGTCACACGAATGAGAGAACGTGAGATAGAGTCGTATGCAAATGGATGAAAGAGACCAACATTTCGTCCAACCTACAAAACAACTTGCTCTCTTACTGAAATCCATAAACATTATTATGGGCTATCATATCGTTAAGAGAAAATAACATATTTATTCATTTCTGAATTGAACTTGGTACTTTTAGTTCATAGGGTGAAAAAAATAGTAAAAAAAATCCTAAACTTAGTACTCTCTTTTCATTTTTCGTACCCGCAACTAATAGCGTTAAGTTTTAATTTCTCCGTTAAGGTTATCCACATTCGTTAGTTTTTTGTTCAGTTTTCATCCTTCTCATTTTTTTAAACTTTTTTTTATTTCATTTTGATAGTTTTAAAACTACCCAACGGTGTATAAATCATATTTGACTGAAGGGTAAAAAACAAATTACAATTTTCAACATCCATCTAGATTTTAAACATAATAAAAAAAATAGGTAATGATGTATTAGTTTAGAAAATACAATATACTAACAGAAGCATTAGTATAAATGTGGTTTGGTTTGATAAATTGTAAAGTTCAATAATCAAAAATGTTAGAAAATAATATATGTACATATGTTTAATAAGATATGACAATAACAACTATAATATTAATTTTAATAATAACTAAAAGTATGAATATTTATTGTTTATTAATGATATCTTAAAAAATAAAAGTTTAAATAAATATATCCTAAAAGAGATATGCGTCATATAAATATAGTGTCATGCGTCATTTAAAAGAAAACTCAATCGTATTTTAGTGGTTAATAGAGTTGACCTATTATGTGTTTGATTTTATTTAATTGTGTTATTTGTAACTTTATTTCAATGTCTTTTTCGATAAATCGTCATGCGTTCATAGATTTTTGTACTTTTAATTTTTTGTATTATTAGATATTGGCTCTACTCAATCAATAATTTATTTTAAGATTTGTTACCTATCCTTTTATGATTTCTACACTGCAGCAGTTTTAAATTTATCAAAATGTTGAGGTCGTGATATTTTATTAATTTAGTGTGTGATATTATTATATCGATAAATTAATAAATTATCAATTTAAAGAGATTCATGTATGACGAACTTGGAAATGCGGTAGCTTTGAACCGGCCACTCAAAAAGAAACATTACAAAGCGGTAACAACACTTGAAAGCAATCCTCCTAAAAATGAATCTAATTATGTGATCACGACACTTCATATAATCAAAAGATGAAATTAAAAAAAATAAAATAGATTATTGTTGTCATCGTATTTTAAAGTTTTCATAAAAGTTATTAAACTAATTATTAAGAAGACATATTGTATTTCATATATATTATGTTATGTTATATTATATGAGTTTGTTAATAACAACTTTTAAGGTTGTCAACATTAACTATTTTGATGTATTAAAATTTTATTTTGTTATCCAAAAATTTAGAGTGTAGTTTTTTAATATAAAATATTACTTTTTGAGTATGTAATAAGTTGTTAATGATAACTTTTAGGATAGTCATTATCAATTTCCATCTTATTTTATCTATATATGAAAAATATTAATTACAACCCTTAGAGTTGATACTCGTTCCGATCCTCAAAATAGCTAGACTCAGCAGACAGGTATTTTTTCTTGCCAGATTCTCGGCAGACAGGTATGGTTTTTTTAAACAATTCTCATTTCCCGTCTTGCACATCTTTGTGGCCGGAGGTCCCTATGGAAACAGTCTCTACATATGTGTAGAGGTAAGACTATCTACAACTTACCTCCCCCGTATCCCGTGCAGGGATTGGGTTGTGTTGTTGTTGTTGTTGTTGTTGTGAGAGTTGATAACAATATATTAAATACTTAAAACACATCCATTATATACTAAAATTCACTTCCTAAATTTTCTAGGAGCAAGATATAAATTTTAATGTAACGAATTAGTTGACAATCTTAAAAGCTGTAATCTATAAACTACTATAAGTGGAGTTGCCGTTCATAAAAAATAAAAAATAAAAAATAAAAAAAATGGAGTTATGCAAATTGCCAATCGAATTCTGAATTTGGACCACTTTGTGCTTGTAGTACTTGCAAAATAGTACGGAGTAGTTGACGGCAACGGGTCCATTTTAAAAAGCCAACACAATAATCTATATTTTAAACAGCCAACATAATAGCTATTGGGGTGTTAGCCTAGTGGTCAGGGGGTTTTCCACAAAGTAGTTTCCTCCTGAGGGGTCTCAAGTTTGAATCCTGCTACATGCAAATGTGGTGAGGGGGCCTTAGCAATGCTATACTCATCTAACACATGAGGAGCAAACCCTTTAGGACATTGTCAGGAGATAAACCGGCGTGGGCGCATCCGCGTGAGAGGTGTTAGCCATTTATCCGTTACTGCCTTTCAAAAAAAAAAAACAGTCAACATAATAATCTACATTTTATTGAAGGAAAATGATAAACCATTTTAGAAATTAGTTTAAAAATCTTTTTAAAATTAAATTAATGTGATATATGGTATCTACTTATTCTTTTTTCTAATTTTGTCTCATAATTTTTTCATATGTTATCATTAAATAGTTATGAGATTTTTAAGTTATTTTGTTAGAAAAATTAATCATTTTTCTTTGATTGGAAATAGTATAGTAGCTAGGTTTTTCATTAGACCATATTTATCTTGGATTAAAGTTAGGAAATACCTATATTATGTAATACAACTATATACAACTTTTACCTTTAAATATAATAAAAGTACAAAATCATTTATTGACCAGTCATAATTTTCCAATCTTTAAAATTAAAAATTTATGATATCATTATAATTTATTTATAAATTAAAATTCATAATAATCATTATCCAAATATTTTATTATTTTAGTATTTATATTAATATTTGTGGAAAAAGTCTACTAATTTACACTCTTTTTATTTTCTATCAATAATTTAGACTTTTTAACCTTAAATAGTTAATTTATATTTTATTATAATTTGTAACTATCAACTTGAGAAGATTTTTTTAAAATTTTCATCATTTAGTTAATTAAAATTTTTTTAACATATGAAATATTGTATACAGAAAATATTCAAAAAATGAAATACAATACATGTGTTCAATATTCTAAAATTATATCCTTTTAAATTTGTTTTTAAATAACATTTAAATTTATATAGTTAATAATTTATATTAGTTAAAATGCTATAAACAATCCGTTTATTTGACACAAATAAATGTAGTACACTAAAAAAAATACATACTATTCCATGATAATCGTGATTATAATATTTCGAATTTTCGATAGATGCAAAAACATATAGTTACAAACTTACAATATGGATTAATACACTAACAAATTTTTAAATGGTGTTGTTTCTATATGTAATTAAGATAATTTAACTTAAAGCCTTAAAGATAGGGTAAGCAAAGTTCGGTTTGGGTCGGTTTTTGGTTAAAACCAAAAACCAAACCAAACCTTTCAGTTTTTGAAAACCATAAACCGTTGGATTCGGTTTTTGCTCGGTTTGGTTTCGGTTCGGTTGCGGTTTTTAATCTTTCCTAAATATAGTTGATGAATGGTCTTCGATGTTTGTTTACAGATTGGTCGAATACATTTCTAAGGCAGGGGCGGTACTAAAGGGGGGGGGGGGGCAAGGGGGTCCAATGCCCCCCTCTAAATTTAAATTTTGTCATTTATTTTTAAATTTTTCATAAATTTTTAAAAAATTTCTATAGGTTTTTAACATTTTGCCCCCTTTGGAATTTTTTCCTGGTACCGCCTCTGTTCTAAGGTTATATTTCTAATGGTTTTAATTAATAATTTTGCTATATTATCAAGTAAACATTGACTCTTAGGTTATTTGCTAATTTTAAACACCCCCCTGTATATTGCTAATTTTTGCGTACAGTTATCTAAACTTTCAAAGTAATGTCTTGTTACAAATTTGTTATATCATTACAGTAATTCCAATAAACCAACCATTATAAAACACATATATTGATGGTTTTATAAATATATGGCCAAAATAATTTGATATAATAAAAAATGTAAAATAAAATGAAATGAAATATATATGCTTGCTGTTCGGTTCGGTTTTTCCGGTCGGTTTTTGCATACAAAACCGAAAACCGAAACCGAACCGATCCGTTCGGTTTTTAGAAAACCAAAACCAAACCCATTGGTTTCATTTGGTTTCGGTTTTCTCGGTATAATTTTTTTAATTTTTTTCGGTTTTCCGGTTCGGTTTTTTTCACCCACACTTAAAGGATGTTCAGTGGCGGCTTAAGGTTTTTAGAGGCCTCAAACGAGATTAATTTTGGGGACCTAGTTCATTACCATATAAACTAAAGTAAAAAAAAAAAAAGTAGTCCGTCTTTTGTTATTGAACTACAAGTAATAAAAAAATATGCAGATGTTGATGCAAAAATCAAAAAGGCGTTACTGCAATGCAAATTATATAATGATACTTAATCCAAAATTCAAACACTAAGTCTAATATACAAGATTTTGAGGCCTTGAAAATTTGGGGGCCTAAAGCGATCGCCTAATCCTATAGTACTGTTGAGCCACCTCTGGGATGTTAGGTAGGCATTGGCTTCATTTTGCACATTTCTAATGATTGTTGGGGACACATAGTTATGGAAGTTAATTTGATTGTGACCGATCAGTTAGTATTTAATATATCATAATTTCTTGTTAAATCACGTTTTCAAAGTCTTCATATGAACAACACCTCGCTTCTTATTATAAGGTATAGCAACCTTTAATTTCTTGTTGCGTTTATGGTTCAGTACGTTATATCCCGTATAACCAACTGCACCACATATTTTAGCATTCGATCAATTCAAATAAAAAAATTGATTTTAAAATATTCATCTTATAAGGACAACAGCTCTTGTGTGGGCTCGAGAGCTTATGGGCTATTGGGCCACGATGATGACCTATTCTATAACCTCTTCTAACTTCTAGAAATGCTTGGAGCAATTTCAATTGTCCATCGATCATTTCAGGAATATATGTTGCTCTTAATCTGTATATATATGAAAATATATTGTGATATACAAAAACAAATCTTTTATTATACTAAAGCACAATTGCTCTAATAACTTATCGACCAATCATATCTCTCGATTTCTTAATGTTGACTATTGTTTTCAATTTTGACTTTAATTTACACCTTTTGGTTTTTCATCATAAATTTACACTTTTTACCCGATAACTTTAATATAATAATTAAATAAAAATAGCTAATATATATCAAATAGAATAATATATAATCTTTATCTAATAAAATAATAAGTAATATATATCCAATAATATGTTATATCATATATATATATATATATTTAATTAATTAAAAATAAATTAAACTTAATGTAAATATATTAAAATTTTAATAGTAAAAACAATTGAACTAATGACTTATTGACCAATCATATCGCTTGATTTCATCAAATTGACTCTCGTTGATATCATCGTTTAGTTGTTTACATCATTTTATAAAATTAATATAAAACAATTAACTAAAATAATTATTTTTACAATGTTATTAAAATTGGTTTCTATCTACAAAGTCCAGTTTCACACACGAATAATTGTACATTGCAGTATCTCGAGTTAAGTCGAGAAGGGGCTTTAAGCTGTTAATATGTGACAAAGATGAGAAGACAAGAAACACTATAACAAATTTCGTTCATGATAGAAGTCTTTCAAATGATGAAGGAGGGTATATGTTTCTAATTTTCTTTTATTACATTAGTTTTCTTTCTTTTATCTTAACATTATTGACATTTGAATTGAATACTTAGTATCTACTTATATCTTCAACTCTGAACTTATAAGCTTTTATGAGTTACATGTAATAATATTTAATATTAATAATGTCGGAAGTCTCGTGTCCAGTGTTGGACACGGGTCTAAAATCTAGCTGGATTACTATTGTATATAGGTTCGCGATTGTTTTCATAAATCAAAGGCATTTCTTTAGATGCATACTGTATACACAAAATTTGAAAACGAACGAAATGAATAATAGGTCCATAAGGAATATATATTTAAATAAATGACAAAAACAATGGATCACATTAACAAAGTTATTACGTCGACGCCTATGATCGAGCCTACGACTATCGATCGGTGTATCACATCAGCTATTAAAATCGAAAATAATAACTAGACTCTAAATGGTATGACTAAAATATCACATAAAATTTTAATACTAACACATGACAAACTAGTTTTAATGAACTTCCATCATTAATTTGTCGTTCTAAAGTTGTTTTTAGGCCTTTTAATTTGAAACCTATTAATCATTACACTTGAGAATAGTCACATTTTGTGCAATAACCGTGTACGTGTGCATCCTTTTTCAACTCTTGAAATTAACAAAAGTAATTATGTAAGTTCAGACCAATATATAGCATAATCAATGTAAAAAATAAAGGAAAATATTAACAATAACTAATTACATGTTTGAAAATTTATACATTATATATTAAAAATCATTTTCTAAATTTTCTAATAAGAAAGTATAAATTTTAATGTATTAAATTATTTAAATTTTATAATAAGAAAGTACAAATTTTAATGTATTAAATTATCTAGGGTGGTCGTTAATAAAACCCAAAAATAAAATCTAACTACTAAGAAGAATTAATAGTTTAATATTACACTATCAATTTCATCAGCGTGTATACTTTTAAATTTTTTTAAAATTTTTAACAGCACCTCAACGGCTCAATCACCCTGTGTACGTGGTGATGGCTTCAACATACATACTACTCGATTCATAGACGATACATGTAACCTCAACCATTATTGAAATATTTAGGTAGTATTTTATAATGAGTTTTACAAATTAAATGAAAGTCGTACGTGTCTCAAAATCTTAGTATATAAATGAGGATTAGTCGATAGCCACAAAAAAAGGTAGAGGAAGAAAACAAAAGCAAATTATAGGAAAAGAACAAAGGAATACTTGGATGCCACCTTTATTTTATCGTCTTTCAATCTTTCTGGTATCGTCCCGTATCTGTATTTTGCTATCAGGGGTGCTTCGAATAATTAATTCAAGTATATGTTGATTGCTTATTTTATTGTAACTACACAAATCAACTCTGACAATGTTTTAAATTTATTTATCAACTTTTAATAAGATGTTATCTAAGGTGAATTGAAGAAATTATATTTAAGTTTTTCTTTATATAAAACATCTATCTATCTATATATATATATATATATATATATATATATTAAAACAGTTGAAATCCTGGCCTTCTAAAGCCTTCTTCCAACTTAAAACTAACTTTAAACATCGCCACATAGTATTTTGTCATACGTGGCATCTCCATATTGTTTTTACTATATTTACCTTAAACTAAATAAAATAGTAATTAAATTCTAAATAAAAACTATATGCATACAATTTTTAAAAAATAAATTACGTATGTAATTAAAAACTATATGAAAAAATTAGATCCAATAGAAATAAATATGGTAAAGATATTTGACAAATTGTATAGTAAAAAAAAAGTACATCAATACGAATGTTTGGTGACAACCTTAATAATCAATTCTATAAAATCTCATTTTAAAAAATATTACTTAAATAGAAATTCATAATTATTATTCCTTTCATCTTATTTAAATATACAAGTTTGACTTGCAAAGTAATTTTTAGTTGTATTATATAATACTTGATGTAATATATATAAATACATTGAGTTTTAAATGTATTTTCATTAATATAAATTCCACCAATGATTATATAATACACAAAAAAAATATATATATTCATGGTCAAAGTTTTAGACAGAAAACTCAAAAATCAAACTTGAACATTTAATATGGAGCAGAATAAGTAATAATAATAATTTATATAGGATGTATTATTTATGATTTTATAGGATTATCAAATTAATAAGTTAATTAATTTGTCCATATATAATGTAAAATTCATGAATATCCTTGATAATATTTGCTTAAAACATTTGATTGTGTATATAATTTTGGCATAACCCATTCAAACTCACAAGTTATGGTCATTTATCCACCACCTTAAATCAAACAACTAATATATTATAAGCAATCTACCTAAAAATCGAAAGAAAAACTTTCGTGGTTTTACAAACTGTGAAATGTTAATTTAGTGGTAGTTGAAGCAGACAACCATTGTGTTGTATATATCCACGAACATCATCCTCCCCCAACTCAACCTTAGAAACTCCATTTGGGCGTCACCTATCAGTATTGGTATGTTATACGGTTATATACCATCTTTGTATGGTGTCTAATTTAATACTCATGAATATTTTTACAAACTAAGTTTGTGATAATACATCAATTTTAAATTACCGCATATCGTGCGAGTCAAAAACCTCGTTTATATATATTTCTCTATAATAAATACTTCCCATCGATTTCTTTGAAATAAATACTACCAATCGATTTCTTTTAAAAGACGCAAAGTGTTGTAAAATAAATAGTATATCTTAATGTATACTAAAATTTTTTTTTTTGACCTAACTTAAATTGACCAATCATAACTTTCAATTTTTCTAATTTAATTAAATTACACATGTCATAATATAATTTATACTTTTTGTTTTACATCATCAATTTACACTTTAAGTCCTTTTTCTTAAACTTTATGGAAAAAAAATACCACAACAAAAACTACAAGCAATTTCTATGATTGTATTGATAGAAACATTGTTACAACAACAAGCCTTGACATGATATTGATACACGAACAAGTTAAACGTTTTCGTCAATAGTCCAGTACATTCTGCTACTTTGATTTTCATTACATTGTATACTACATTATATATATTTGAAGGTTTTTATTTCTTTTATAATTTTAGTTCCATTCTTGAATTGGTTTATTATTTCACATCTTTTCTTGGATTACATATATGTGACTTTATCATTAATATATCATAAACAATCCGTGTATTGACATGGGTCTAAATCTAGTACTAATATCTTATATAGACGTATATATATATATATTAACAAACTGTACTAACAAAATGGTGGAGGATGTGTGTTTAGCACAAAAGTTTTAAGTAGTTCTAAAAAAAAAAAATAGAAAAAAAAAGTTTTAAGATGGAGTTGTAGTTAGAGGCTTGGAGGAGGAGCTTCTATATGAGACTAGGAGTTGGTGATTCTAAGATTTTTAATAGGCCAAAGTACTTTTTTCGTTCCTGTGGTTTTTCGAATAAGCACGTTACATCATCGCCGTTAATTTTTGGCTAAAATCGTCCATGTGGTTTGCATTTCGTCCCTGCTGTTATAACTTTGCCGTTAAACACCTCACATGCAAGTCACGTGAGGGGCATTTTCGTCTTTTCATAGAGTTAAGTGCAAAAAACGTCTCTGTGGTTTATCGTTTTTGCATTTTTCGTCCTCACCGTTAACAATTCCATGAAAAAATTTCAAAAAAAAAAAAAAACACATAAATTACCATACCAATTTAATCCAAACAAAACAAAAATCTATATACCTACATTTGAGGATATGCTCAATCACTTTCAAATGCAACCACGTACATACAATATTTTAAATATCGGTAGTATACCCGTAATACCGGTATCGGAAAATACCCCGCTACAACTATTTCTGATATTTTCGGTATTGCCGTTCCGGTACTTCTGGTATTCACATTTTCTATTTTTTGAATTTTTTCAAAATTATTTTTACAATACTTTAATGTTATTTTTTGTAATTTGTTATAAAGTACCTATTTGTTTTTTTTTTTGAGTGAATTCTAATTATATTTTGACTATTTTCGTTATATTGTAGTAACTTTTATAACCTTTTAAAAAAAAAAAATTAAATTAGTTGTATGGCCGGTATTAAAAAAAATTAAAAGTTAACGGCGAGGATAAAAAATGCTTATTCAAAAAACCACAGAGACGAAAAAAGTACCTTGGCCTTTTTAATATTAAACGGATATCCAAACAAAACTACTATTTTAAATGGAGTTTATTTTTAAACGTTTAGGGCTTTCAAGCTCTCAAAAGCTCCTTGCCAAACACATCCGAAATTAATCTCTTCATATATGAATAAAAGATCTTATAAAATAATGAACATTTATTTTTTATAATTTTGATAAAGAATTTCTTAATTATAAAGTTTTAAGGGCTAACATAACTATTTCGATAATTGACTATATTGATATATATACTACTTAATAAAACAAACGACAAATTTTTACCTAAAATCTTTTAAGCCTTTAAAAAACCCATTTTTCCCCTATTTTTCAATAGTTTTCTTTTATAACTACTCTATTTTATCAGAAATACCCTTAATAAAATAATTTACTAAAGTGATCTCTCAACTCTTGAAAAAACTGCACTACCGTTTTTATATCAATTACATTTATATCGATAACCATACCGCCACTATCACCACCACCCATCGCCACAAATACCACACCTCTACCACCGCCACTACTACCACCATTACCGTCGCATCGCTCAACCTTTCGTCTCGTTTCTTGTAAAACCTAGAATAATTTAATTTATTTCATTTGAACGATTAGTATTCTCGACAACTTGTTTTGTATCCTCTTGGCATTTTAAATCTCGAACTAACGATCCATAAGGACTTTCAACATCAAAAGAACTCTATTCATATTCGTTTGACCGTAAAGAAGTACCTCGTATTGCATCTCCAAACTTACATTATATCAATATATGGTATTTTTAAAGATCGTCATTCCACCAATCGAGCATAATACCTTACACTTTCAATTTTGCAAGAAGACCAATTCATCTACAAATTTCTTATGCATTCAAGTGTATGGACTTGAGGTCTCAAATTCTTACGTCATTTCATTTTGGCCAGTCATTTGTATCTTAACGCTTTCTATGCAAGCATACTTACATTAATTATCCTCATCATATTTATAAAATTTAGCGTTATGTAATACAAATCATTAACCGCTTGATGTCAATTTCATTTCTTTTGGCTCCATGACTCTCTTTACATGTCATAAGTCATTGAGATCTCATAATTTTCATGTAGCGTGAGCTTTTTTGCTTGATCTAACGTACATTCCCGAATATAATATCAATTTGCTAGTTAAGCGAAAACAGCGTAGCCTAGTCTAGCCCAGCCCAGCCCAACCCAGACACTGCATCAAGCATGTAATTCGTTCCAGTACAATGTGACTTTACCCAACCAGGGTCCGCGCAGGTTCTCAATCAGATAATTTGAGCCCAGGACAGGACCATGGTTTTCACATGGAACGACCCCATGAAGTTGGGCTATTGCTATGAAACAAAAGACAGTAGTGTATTTGACATAAAACGTCCTCATTGTTACTACTAAGTACTAACTTTTGATTGCATGTTTGAATACCGTTTATATTTCTCTACACATGATAGAGAAAGCAACTTGACTATTTATTCCCTTTTCCTCTTTACAAAAGCTCAAAACAAAAAATTTTGAACCATTTTCAACCGTATCACCATAACTTGAACTATATATCCATTATTTATAGCTTGATGTTTCTAGAATTGATACTTAACGATCCAAAGCAGCATTGACCATTGCAGTTTGTGTTCGGCTTACTGATCTCCCCGTACAACGGCCAACACCTACAAAAGACGGATTTCTATATTTAGAACATGCACCTCGATTATGCAACACTAGGGTGAAAGTTCTGACCCGTAATAACGGGTCAGATAAAAAATATTAGCTTAAAGAAGTTAAGTCAAATGGGTCAATTGTTGACAAAGTGTACTTCTAATTACATCATAAAACCTCCTAAAATTTATAAAGAAAAATGCTAGTATTATTGAAATGATATAGTTTGTGTAATAATATTTGACACTATAGTTATATAGTAAAAATTTTGGATAAAAATTGTCTGGGTCAACCCAACTAAAACAAATTGTGAATTGTACAGAACATATGCCTTTTGACTTGCTACCCATCCATTTTGACACTAAACTGAGTGAAGTAATGGAACGACATTCAACTTGAATGATCACACAAATCATGCAGTGATCATACCTTACTGATTGTAAGATTGTAGCTCGAGTCGTTTTTTAGACACGATAATGCTGCTCGTGCCATGTGAGCCACTTGTGGATCATTTGCCTCTGGTAACCTTTGATCCAATAAGGAACTTAGCAAATTCTTCTCCAGAAGTGGCAAAGCCTGCGTTCAAACATATATGGTTGACTCTACAATTGTTAGAATTGTAAGAGGGATTGGGTTTGTTTTAGTTCAGGCCCGACATCCAAATGTGCCTAATTTGGTTCCTTTGAACCAAAATGAGTCAAAATATTGAAGTTCAGCTCAATCTTGTTTTGATGTTGGACCATTTTAGTGATGAATCGCTTTTAAATTATTTGTTCGTCTCTAAACTGGGTTATGTGAGTAAGTAATATCAGAGTCAAGACTCGAGTAACTATATCAGGGTTTATTGTACATGGTCCAACGCAATTGGACAGATGAACTAGAGCGCATTAGGTTTGTGAAGCCATGAACTCTAAACCAATATCAAGCTTCTTGACCGAATGGAATTGTACTATACCAGTTTTCGCAAATTGAAGACCTGGCAGTTGCTATACAAAAAAGTTTTTAGAACAATTAGGATGCTTTATTCATTAAAATAGACTTCGTACAAGTTTCAATCAGTTCGATACCTTTGACCCATTCGAGCCGTTTTCTTTGAAGCAAACTTTTGTTTTATTTTAATGTTTTTTAACCCTTTTGAGACAAAACCTGACCTCCATCGACGATTCATCAGTTAATGGGTCAAAACTGCCATATGTAGTTATGGAGATCATGAACCTTACCCAGTCAACGAGGCATTGACCCTCTTTCTCAAAGAATCGCCTACTTTGTCCCGTTAAGAGCTCTAACAAGAGTACCCCATAATCATTCACATCAGCCCTAACTTCCGCGTTCATATCGATATTTTTGCCTCTTCACTCATCAAAAACGCAGATCACTTAGGTTTTGTTTAGATGTATAAACATTTTTCTAATATTTCAATTTCAATTTCAAAAAAATAGAAAGAGTTTCATACCTTGCCTCTACAAAACCTTAGAAAGTTCTGAAAAGGCATTTACTGTTAAGTTTGGAAAACACAAGGAGTTTCCAAATTGAAAAACACTTGAAAACTAAAAACGAGTTTTCATATTTTAGTTATAAATCAGAAAACTGAGTTTTCTATTTTCAACAAAAAATTTAACAAATCATTTGAAATGTTTTAATTTGAAATCTTTCTAGAAAACGCACATGTTTTCTACAACACCTTTAGT
Source organism: Erigeron canadensis (assembly GCF_010389155.1). NCBI lineage: Eukaryota > Viridiplantae > Streptophyta > Magnoliopsida > Asterales > Asteraceae > Erigeron > Erigeron canadensis. Next base: position 22,951,119 of record NC_057765.1, read on the forward strand.
CTTATTAGAAAACTATAGTTAAAATGAGATTTTGCTGGATATTTGGTTTGGAAATCAATCTTACTTTTCTGACAAGCGTTCGTTCAAAGGATCATCTTCAAGCTTCACCTGCTTTGTTGTCTCGTAAATCCTAAGCTTTAAAATCATTAAAGACAGAAAATTCAGGAATGAACAGCATTGTGTGAAAAACAATCTAGATGTGGCATTTGATCCATGTAACTTATGAATGGGTTTATGCTTTAAACTCTAACTGATCAAACCGCTAAAAATGCAGAAGTTAATTAATACGTTAATGAGTCAAGCGCGGTTAATATTCACCAAATATGAATTACTAATGCATGTAACCTTGTAAATTACGAGTAATTATTTTAGTACCAAAATACCCTCCGTCCCACTAAACTTGTCCACTTTTAAGTAAAAGTTTTGGCATTTTGACCCATTACCCAAACTGCCGCCTTGCTGCCACCTACAATAGAAACACAAAAGAGCCAATAATAAGTTCATGTTACCATGGCAGAAGAACCATTAGAAAGCACAACATTATATGAAGCCATGGATAGATTTACAATTGAGCCAGTTACAAACTCCTCATGAAGGTATCGGATTCCTTCACCGACATCTATTGCAATACCCCACCGTGTGTTCCACGAAAGATCTGTTGCTGCCTTATCACCTACAAATTTTACTATCCTATATCAGTAATTGGTGCCTTATCACCTACAAAATTTACTATCCTAATTCAGTAATGGGGGCCACAGTTCTTTTAAATTATGTGGTGGCAATTTTGACCCACTTATCCGCGAGTTAGTTGATTGGTATAATGCTTTAACTATAAACAGGGCCAAATAAAAAAAAATGAGTCTAAACGTAAACAGGTCAAATGGGGTCATGGTCGCTCGAAGGGTATTTGTAAAGCAAATAACCTCCTAAAAGTTCTTATTTGGATTACAATATATCATAATGTTTATTATCATAATGACTAATTATTTATAAACTAAAGGTTCTTAACAGAATTGTTTGGGGCCGAGCAAACTCATTTCAACTTGAACAAAAATTATTTGTTTTGACCCATCACCAAACCTGCCCATTATGCAGCTTCTAATCATGATGTAAAAAAGTGACTTACACAACAAGCACGCTTCCAGTGAACCATTAGGACAATCATAGAGAAATAAGATTGAATCACCAATGCAACTATAACCAATTAGATTTAAGATGTTCCTATGGCGAACACGAGAAGCAATTTTAAGTAACCATACAGTTTGATCATCTGCAGGGAGACGCATGACAACAACAGGAAAGTCTCCAAAAACGCCTCTATAGAATATTTTATGTTGATCTTTGAAACAAATATTGTTAAATCCATTTGTGATTTCTTCAATTTCACCCAAAGAGAACGCTCTTGGGAATCCTGTTCTCCTTGATAACAGATGTGAGAAAGGCGTTAATGGAATTTCATCTGGTGATTGTGGTTCTTCTACAAAGTCATCAGTAGTAAATGGTTGATCATCGATTTTTCTACAAACAGTCTGCCATTTTTCACTATCTGGACCTGTGATCTTTGATGGGATTAACGTTGCTATGCCTTTCGTCTTCAATAATGCTAAATGGCAATTTACATGCTTCTGTATATATTCTTTATCTTTCTTGAAGTATCTACAATTCAAAAAAAAAAACTCACTGATACAAATTAATATAAAGTTCCAAAAAAAAAAATCCAAAAATTTGAGAAACTGAAACATGAAGTACCCATCTAATACAATCCATTGAGGATCGAGCTGTTTTGCTTCATCAACGACTACTTTCTTGGATTCTAGCCCTGCAGTTAGTCTTATATCTAACTTCACCTGCAGCGAGGAAGATTCAAACGATACTTTGATATTGGCTTTAATTTAGTTAACTTTAGAGATGAAAAGACTGGCAAGCTCGGGCTGGTTGTGTCTACGAGTCAAAACGTGTAACTCTTAACATGGCTCAAGACCAGTTAGCTAGAGTTGAGTTGACCTGCAAGCTCTTGTTTTTTATACATTTTTGTAATAGTGCACTAAAAACACAATAATAAAGAACTTTCGGCATTTTGAACATACTTGGGATGAATAATGGCATTTTTGACCCATTTAACCTGTTTCAACCGCTTCCTTTTTAGCTTAACAACCCATTGGACCCGTTGTACAAAGTAAACAAAAACCTATACTGTAATATAAATGAAGCCTTTTTCCGTTTAAATAGACGATGCAATGTCAAACTCTAGTCAAGTTATTGAAATTAAAGACAAACCTCCCTCTTTTTACAATGGTTGTAGTGGGGTTCAAGAATTCTTTGGTATTCCCTCTTCTTTCTCCCTATCTCTTTTTCAAGTTCAGATGGTGTCATTTCCCCAGGAGCTGAGAACTCGAGTTTTATATCTGATTCAACAATTCATGTCTCATGAGTACAATGTTCTCTCCATATAACAAAAGATAAACAGTTTATGGACCATTGGGTAAGCATATAATTCTATGATATTGAGGTCTCTAAAACATGTCTTATAGTCTCTGTCTTGATCAAAACTGCAGGATTTTTGACTCTTCCAAATTCCAAAAAAAAAAGAAAAAAATACCAAAAATATCTGATATTTATCTGCAGGTAACACAAGAAACAAAAGCTTACAGATTCCTGAGGTTCCAATTCCGAGATGAAAAGGCAAACAAGAAGGATTAGATTTTTTTACAATCTCTGGCAACACTCCTAAAACAACAATGGTATCATTTGGGCCAACAATATATTTAATCGCCCACTCCAACGCGTCCAAACTTCCTTTTCCGGGGTTTCCATCTATCAGCACTATTACAGTTTCTCCAGTAGCCCGTGAGATTGAATCCAACGATAACGAACCCATTTGTAATATTCGGGGAACAAAAGTTTGATTGGTGGATATTGCATTAAAAAAATATATATATGGTGTTTAGGAGATGGATTCAACTATGTTTTCTTAGTTACAATCGTCACTCATGAAAATAGCAAGGTTTTCTCTTGTTCATTTGCAATTAGAAGTTAACGTAGTAAGCTATGTTTTGCTTTCTTTGCATGCGATACCTTAATCTTTGATATAATATCAAAGTGAAGGGACCAAGGGAGAACCAAAAAAGGGTAAGTTCTATGAGAACCACTAAAAAAAATATTTCTAGAGTCGAGGGCTACGCCCGTACCCATTCAAACCGTAACCATCTCTTGAATCGCGTCCATCAAATTCATACTATTTCCATATACGTCCGGTGACAACCCTTTTAGAACGAATGAGTGGAACACCCGTACCGTATCCATACCTTTTCATCACGTAACCCATATGATTTGTTTTTTTTAAAAAATAGGTTTTTGTTTAAAAGAAAATAAAAAACAAAAAAAAAATCCAAAAATAAAAATTAAAAAACCCACAAAAAAAAAAATAAAGAGGAAGGGAAATTTTTTGTTTTCACATTAACCTTACCTATATTTGTCTTTTACCCATATGCACGTACCCCAACTCAAAAATAATAAAAAAATTCTCCAATTTATGTTTGATAATATTCATAATAGGATCAACTATATATTATGTGAATATAGTTACAAGTGTTTTGTCATGAAATTTAAAAGTCGTTTTTATTAAAATTTGATCGTAAATATATTTTTTTGTGTTATGTAATACTTGATAAAATTTATATCTATAAAAATATATACAAAACTCAATTCATCATATAACTTTTATCAAATATTGTATAATACAAACAAAAATGTTTTAAGTCAAAGTTCTAAGAGAAAGACTTTGAAGATACAAAATATGACACTTATAGAGGGACGGAGGAAGTAGTTTACAAAAAATTTATGATTTAATTATAGTTTTTGAATAGTATAAGAAAAAAATCTATAGACTTATTTATATAAAAATAAAATCCGGTCGATTACCATTTTTTTCAAAAAACTAAAAATGTAGATAAATTAAAAAATACACGCATATAACTTATGTCACGCGTCGATTCAGAAGTCTATGATCCTATCTTAGTTTAGAGATTTGGTAAATACAGAATTACATTGTTTAATTTTTCTAAGCATGGTTACAGTATGTCGTTGAGCAAATCTAAGTACGAGTCACAAGAACTAGTTTATTTGAAAACTTCCAAACCAAATGGAAGATCATTACCATGAATTAACTATCTAAATTTATGTTGAGTAGAATACATACTCATCATAAATCTTGAAATTCGTTAGAAATCCAAAAATAGTGATAAATTGTAATTAAGATAGTGGACTTACTTGTTGTTAAATCATAGATATATGATAACTAAGGATGAGGAGCTAAATATAAAGTTTAGCATGTGTAAGGACTTATAGTATAAATACTCCTCATTCCTTAGGCATCATATATATACATGTACATATAACTATTTCAATAACACCCTTCATAATTTCCTGACACATCTATCCGTCTAAAAACACACACACACATACTCTCTCTCAATACACACACTAAACACACCAAGAACACACACACTTGCATCCACCATTGTGGAGATCGAATCTAGAGTAGAAATCGTGTTAGAGAAGACTTTTTATGAGGTTGTTAACAAACGCAAACCCAACATTAACTATTTTCATATCTTTGGGTGTGTTTGCTATACTTTGAATGATCGGGAGAATCTTGGAAAGTTCGAGAAGAAAGGTGATGAAGGTTACTTTGTTGGTTATTCCAAGACATCAATTGCCTACCGAATCTACAATCGCCGAACAAATACAATTCAAGAAACAATGAATGTTTGGTTTGATGAGATATCGGGCATGATCTTTGAACAAGAAAGTTTGTTACCAACAAGTAATGATCCAAGTGCTTCAAGTACTTCATCAAGGACTTCTACTTGAGCATCCAAATTCAAGAAGTTTCCAACTCCAACAAGTGATGAAGAATTCTACAATTCTAAACCGATTCATGATAAAGAACCTCGAATCATCGTTGAACCATTTCAGACAAATAATCCAGTTCCGGACAACAATCATGAATCTTCATCAAGTTCTTTAGAGCAAGGTGCTACATCTTCTAGTAGTAGTTCTTCATCCTCTTCTAATGATTCTTCTTCAACACCCTCTCCTAATAATTCTTCTCAAGTGAATGTTCAAAAACAACCTACCCAGTTTACTCAGACTACCAATCCGATAAACACTCCAAATGTGTATGTGCCACTTGACTTCGATCATCCATCCTATGAGGAAGCTGTTCTACCAAGCTATGATTCCATCTCTCAACAAAACTCAGGTTTTAATGATGATGATGTTGATGTTCAACAACAAGATCCTCTTCCTCATGATCGCAAATGGTCACGTATGCTGAAAAATCATCCTACTAATCAAATTATTGGAGATCCACAAGCCGGAGTATCTACTCGTACTTCAGTAAATGAGTGTCTTGTTGCACTTTCTCTCAGCAACATCGAACCCAAAACTGTCTCTGAAACTCTTCGTGATCCAGAGTGGGTTAAAGCTATGCAAGAAGAACTCGCTCAATTTGAAAGACTGAAAGTATGGAGATTAGTTCCAAATCCAAGAAAAGATGAACCTATTGGAACAAAGTGGATTTTCAAGAACAAGAAGGATGAGAATGGAGTAGTAGTAAGGAACAAAGCTCGACTAGTTGCAAAGGGTTATTGCCAACAACTTGGTGTTGACTTCGACGAAACTTTTGCTCCAGTTGCAAGAATGGAAGCCATTCGGATTTTTTTAGCTTATGCCGCATTCCGAAACTTTATTGTGTTTCAAATGGATGCGAAGACAGCTTTCTTGAATGGTGAACTCAAAGAAGAAGTTTACGTTGAACAACTAGAAGGTTTTGTTGATTCTAAAAGGCCAAACCATGTCTACAGGTTAGACAAGGCTCTCTACGGTCTTAAGCAAGCACCCCGCGCATGGTATGATTCCTTAACTACTTTCTTGATTAGAGGTGGCTTTACCAAAGGCACAATAGACCCTACCCTGTTCATTTGTAAACAAGGTAAACATGTTCTTCTTGTCCAAATATATGTTGATGACATTATCTTTGGGTCAACCAGTCAAACATTTTGCCGAAACTTTTCATCTTTAATGGTTAATCATTTTGAAATGAGCATGACTGGGGAAATGAACTACTTTTTGGGTCTTCAAATCAAACAATTACCAAATGGTATTTTTATATCACAAGGTAAATACATAAGTGATATGTTGAAAAAGTTTGATATGACTTCATGTTCTTCAATTTCTACCCCAATGGTTGCTCGAACAAACATAAATGCTGATAAAAATGGGAAACCATTTGACCAAAAGAGATACAGAAGTATGATTGGTTCATTGTTGTATCTCACAGCATCTCGCCCAGATATAATGTTTGCAACATGTATGTGTGCTAGGTATCAAGCTGCTCCAACTGATTTACATTTTCAAGCTGTGAAACGAATATTTTGTTATCTGAAGGGTACACCCAATTTAGGTCTTTGGTATCCAAGGGATACTGGATTCAATCTAACTGCTTATTCAGATGCAGATCATGTAGGTTGTAAGCTTGATCGCAAGAGCACTTCCGGTACTTTACAATTTTTAGGTGATAAAGTTGTGAGTTGGTCTTCCAAGAAACAGAATTGTGTGTCACTATCAGCAGCTGAAGCTGAATATGTGGCTGCGGCTAGTTGTTGTGCTCAAGTGTTATGGATGAAGATGCAACTAACTGATTATGGTCTGAAATATGATCATATCCTTATCTATTGTGATTCTCAAAGTGCAATTGCTATTACAGTCAACTCAGTAAACCACTCTCGATCAAAGCATATTGATGTGAGATATCATTTTCTCAAAGATCATATTGAGAAAGGTGACATCGAGCTCTACTTTGTGGGCACTGACAATCAGCTTGCAGATTTGTTCACCAAACCATTGGACGAAAAGAGGTTTAATTTTCTTATCTCCAAGCTTGGCATGTTAAATCTTGAACCTTAACTTATTTTGTTTTTAATACATTCTTGAAATACAAAATTTGAAAATACAAAAATCAAATACAAAAATATAAAATTTTAGAAAAATAACAAAAAGATTTTCTTTTTTTAGTGGTTTACATATACTATGTATGTAACCCGTGCTTCAATGATTTATTTATTTCAAAGTGTCTTATACATATTCTGTGTATAACCCGTGCTTCATTGTTTTATTTATTTCCAAAAGAGGCTTTCATAATGTCTTTTGAAAACCCTGGGCAAAAATTATTTTTCCCGCCAAAAGATTTTGTTACTCTCCATTGTTAAACAAATTGTTTTTTTTTCCAAAACTCTCAATTGTTGATATGAGAAGCAAAGGATTGAACGCCTTTGTGTACTCCCTAGTTGTATTATCTTGAACAATTGATTGAGTTAAAAGTGTTTAAATGATTTATTTTGCATCCAAGTTGTTGATGTAAGATGCAAAGGATTGAACGCCTTTGTATACTCCCTAGTATTCTTACTATGAACATTGCTGTTGAAGTAAAAATTTTGTGTTTCCAAAATTTTTTTTGTTCACTTTAGACTATCAAATTTTTCTGTAGATATCACAACAAAGATTTTTTTTCACAAAAACCAATTTTTGCTCTACCTTTCTATGAAAAACATTTTGATATACCTTTGCGTAGATTAAGGGGGAGTTTGTGATTTTAAAAATTTCAAAACTTCAAATGTGTTTTCAAATATTTTCATACACACGTTTGATGATTTTCAAATGACTTTTTATCAATTGAAGTTCGTTGATTAGTTTGCACTTGAGCGATTCGTTCACTCCATGAACTTCATCATCACCGATAAGTTCTAACCCCGGAGTATTCAATTCTTTCATTAGATAGTAAGGGTATTTTGAGTGATGATGATTTCGTGCAAATAGGTTGGAGGGAGTAAAGTCGAAAAGTGAGAGGTTTTGGTGATATGTTGTGAGAAAAGGGTTAAAAGAAATGATACCCTTCCCCAAATTTCTCAAATCGCCAGGTAAAACACATTTCTATCGGATGTCATTTGTTGATATCTTGATAAAGACTTCATGGACCAAGTGAAGCGATGCACATCTTTACCTAACCATTCAAGTGTTTCTTAACAAATACTTGTTTCATTTCTCACGGAGATTTGCACATTTCTATTGACTCTTCATTTGAAAGATGTTGATATTGAAAAAGGGAGACATTCTGCTCCAGTCCCCGACTTCATTTGATCACATTGTGTCTAGAGCTATCGTGCTTGATCATTCATTTGATCATTTTCATTTTCTTAAGACACATTCGAGTCATATCTTTGTGATATTATTGCTTATCTATGTGATATAGTCGGAACATTTGTAGTGATATCTTAATTGATATTCCACGATGATCAAATGGAAATCCTACCAATACTAATATCTTTTCCAACATTGAACGTAGGTCTCATAGTTGCATTTATGTGATTATCGAGTGAACGAGAAGTCTAATAGTGACCTCGGTTAGTACCTAAAAGTCTTTAAGGATAATAGATTATGGTTATCGAACGCCTTGGTGACACTGACCATGATTTATATTCTTTGAAGCAATCTTATGGTTGAAAAGCTGCAAGACCGAACTATGTTAGAACATTGCTTTGTGCATATTTCAATGATACATAGAAAATCCAAAAAATGTTATACATTTCTATCGGTCATTTCATTAATCTTTTTGATTTTTGAACATGTTAACGGATCATTCTTATCCGGTTTTTCCATTTCTCTTCTCACAGACACAAAAACCACCAACACCATTCTATAACGTTTGTACCAACAAATTCAACCTTACTTTTTAGTTACCCTTAGGATTCTTTGGGATGGGCTAATGGTTTGAGTTGATGTGTTAATACTTTATATTTCTCCAGGCAAATCTTGTTTTAACTTGTGTTATTTCTTTTAGTAATGACATTGCATAATGACATTGGATCCCAACTTTGTCATTATGAGGGGGAGAAAAAGATTATGATTGAATTTTTAGCTTGATTTGTGCTGTAGTGAGTGTATGGAGGTTAGGGATGAAGATAAGAGAGAATTTTTAGGGTTAAGGATGTATGGGATCAATGGAAAAACTTACAATTAATGGAATGAGACCAATGATGAGAGGATATTATCTTAAGATGGAACAAATGTTCAAAGATGCTCCAAAATATTTATACTCATGAATTGAGGGAGCATGATCACTTCATAGGAGATTTATCCAAATCTCATTCAAATATTTACTCTCCAAAGTGTTCAAGTTAAATGTAACAAAGATCAAAGCTACATCAAGGGGGAGAGTACCAGTTTTTGATACTTTAATCCAAGAAAACAATTTTTCATTCAAATATCGAAGATTGAAGAACCAACGCCAAGTTTATACCTTCCGCATTTTCAAAAGACAACTTTGATTCTTGGTTCAACAATTTTCAAAGTTTCAAGACACACTTTTTATTCTCTGTTCAATTAAGAACATTGAGAATCACCTTATGTTTTAACATCAAGAAGTCCAAGACCAAGATTGATTCAAGCTCTCCAAAGACAATGAGAAAGCTTTGAAGTCTTGTTTCATCATACCAATTGTCTTCACCACCGGGCTCATCTACTTCATTCCTACAAGACAAAATAACACGTACTTCATCCATTACAATATATCACTAAGGGGGAGAATGTTAGAAATCCAAAAATAGTGATAAATTGTAATTAAGATTGTGGACTTACTTGTTGTTAAATCATAGATATATGATAACTAATGATGAGGAGCTAAATATAAAGTTTAGCATGTGTAAGGACTTATAGTATAAATACTCCTCATTCCTTAGGCATCATATACATACATGTACATATAACTATTTCAATAACACCCTTCATAATTTCCTAACACATCTATCCGTCTAAAAATACACACACACATACTCTCTCTCAATACACACACTAAACACGTCAAGAACACACACACTTGCATCCACCATTGTTGAGATCGAATCTAGAGCAGAAATCGTGTTATTACAAAATTGTGTTCCAAACAACATCATCATTACCTCAAAACACATCAAGTATGTAAGCTAAACATGTTTTGTTACTATTGGGTCGTTTTTCCTTTGGCCCATGAGGAAGAAGCCCACAACTTAAGCCCATATCCAAGAGTCCCTTTTACTTTTGTTGACTTGTATCTTTAGGGCATCAGTTGATAAAGGGTTCGTGCAACCATTTATCAAATTAACACAATAATAGAAGAGAGAAAGAGAGAAAAACAGATCAAATTCCATCAGCTCGTTTTTACCCTGCAGCAGCACAGAAAACCTTCGATCCTCTGAGATTGAACTGTTGGACGGTTCTCATTTTTGGACAGTAGCTTCACAGCATCTGGGCCAACATTCTGGACCGTTGAATTCGTCTCAAGAGGTCTGAAGCTCAAATTACATTGGCTGGAACAAAGTGCAGGAAATATGGTGATATTGTTCTTCTTTTGTCTTTGTTTTGTTTCCATACATCTTGATGCTTTATTCCAAGTGTATGATGATTGTTGTATGCCTCTAGTTTATCTAGAGAAGGTCTGATTGTATTGCTCTATTATTGGTGGTAGTGGAGTTTAAGCGGCCTAAGGGTCCCGTGGTTTTTACTCTCTCTTTGAGAGGTTTTCCACGCTAAAAGTTGTGTTTGTGTGTGCTATTGTTTGCTGATCTTGTTACCATTAGGGGCTGATTTTGATTGCATTTAGGGTCCCCTATTTGTTAGTTTCATCTTAGGTTCACACGGGTTGGGAAAGGTTGCCAAACGAAGGGGTTATTTTCCGATTTGTGTTTTCTGTTGTGGCCTTATTTTCCATCAGAGTGGCATCAGAGCTAGGCTGCTTATTTGTGAATCAAAAGTTGTTAGAAAGATGGAATCTAATTCAAGTAGGATGATTTTATTGAATGGTTCGAACTATCATGTTTGGAAGACAAAAATGGAAGATCTTTTATATGTGAAAGATTATTACTTACCCGTATTTGCTATAGATAAACCTGAGAATAAAACAGATGCAGAGTGGGAGATTTTGCATAGACAGGTTTGTGGATATTTTTGTCAGTGGGTAGAGGATAATGTTTTGAATCATATTATTGAGGAGAAACATGCTCGTACTTTGTAAAAGAAGCTTGAAGAGTTGTATGCTCGAAAAGCAAGGAACAATAAGTTGTTCTTGATCAAGCAGTTATTGAAGTTAGAGTACTGAGATGGCACTCCTATTACAGATCACTTAAATGCATTTCAAGGTATTGTGAATCAGCTTTCTGGAATGGGCATCATGTTTGATGACGAGATTCAGGGTTTGTGGTTACTTGGTACATTACCAGATTCTTGGGAGACTTTTAGGACATCTTTCCCAACTCTGCAAAAGATGGTGTTATTACCATGGAATTGGCTAAGAGTAGTGTTATGAATGAAGAGATGAGAAGAAAGTCACAAGGTTCCTCTTCACAGTCAGATGTCTTGGTCACTGAAAGGCGGGGGAGAAATTAGAGTAGAGGTCCGAGTAACAGAGGTAATCAGCGTGGTACCAACAGTTCCAGTTCCTCTAAAGGAAAGTTTGCTGATGTTGAGTGCTACCATTGTGGTAGAAAAGGGCACACACAAAGATACTGCTGACAAGCAAAGAAAGAGAACAAAAAGGCTAACTACAATAATCAAAACAACAACCATAAGAAAGATGCCGATGGTAATGGCAATACTGAGGTTAACTCTATCACTGATGAGTTCTTTGTTATGGTTAATGTTGCTCACGATGACTCGAGTTGGATTTCTGATAGTGGTGCTACGTGTCATGTTGCTACACGTAGAGATTTTTATTTATCATATACTCCTGGTGATTTTTGAGTTGTTAGGATGGGTAATACTAAATTATCTAAGATCGTTGGTATTTGAGATATTTGTTTGAAGTTTAATACTGGGATGGAGTTGGTTTTGCGTAATGTAAAACATGTCTCAGATATGAGACTTAATGTGATCTCTGCAGGGTTGCTTGATGGCTACTACAACGGTTTTGGTAATGGTAAATGGAAATTAACTTTTGGTTCACTGATCGTTTGGAGAGGCGAAAGAGTTGTAACATCCCAAACCTTTTTACGTTGACCGTTAACTTGTCGTTAGTGGCCGTTAGCTAATATGTGATTTATATGTGTTTCTGTGAATTAAATGATTAACGCGAGATATGTGTTAAAGTGATTATAAGTGATGAAAATAAAGTTAATAATGATTAATGAAGTCATTTAATGTTCCCGATAAGATATAAGGGTCGTTAAGTGTTCCCGTATGCGTTAAACGAGCAATTAAGTGACGAAACGAGTTGTAAGAAATTGCGAGGGCTTAAATGTTAAGTTTTGAAAGTTGGTCCAACAGATTTTAGGGTATATTACGTTCTATAAGCCTCATAATCAGTTCATAATCCTTAGAAACTTACACACACAAAACCCTAGGCCCCTCCTTTAAGTTTTGAGCAATTTCGGGGTGATTCGGAGGCAGTTTCTTCTAGTTTTTGATCTGTTTATCATCCTTACAGGTATAACATCATTCTTTGATTGTTAGTTAAGTTCTTTAGTAAGATTTTGTCCAATCAATTTGGATCTTAAGGGTTGGGTATGAAGGATTTCAATTTGTTATTGTTTATTAGGTTTTTGGTAATCAACCGGTTATAGATTTGATGCAATTGAGTTCTGGATCGTTTTATGAAATCAATTGGTCATTGAAAACATGTTTTTAATGTCATTTTTTAGTGTATAAGTCATGGGGTTAACCTTGGATGTGTTTGGATTCATTTTAGAGTGAAAAAACATGCAAAATTGAATAAACCTGCAGGTGGTCATGTCATGACCAAGATGGTCATATCGCATCTCAATTACAGAGGTGGCTAAAAATGGGTTTTTGGTTAATGGTCATGTTGTGACCATGGTGGTCATGTCGCATCACGAGTCCAGAATGCAAACTACTCGGTATTTGAAAAGTCTTAACTTTCAAACCGTAACTCCGTTTTTGACGAATAAGCTATCAACGGAATCGTGGGAGAGTCTATTTTCCAATGGTATTGTCCTTTAAATATGAATTAAAACTAAAAGTGTTCAGATGATTAATATAATGAGCGAAGGTCAAGTTTTGTCAAGTTTAGTGAACTCTAATCTAATGGTTGGATCTTTGTTGAATCAAGCATTGACATGGGTCAAGTATTTAAAGCTAGGTTATGATCATAATTAAGAAGGTGATTAGATTGTTAATCTGATTCTAAGGTGATTAGATCTTTGTTGAATCAAGCATTGACATGGGTCAAGTTTAGTGTAGTTTTCTCACGCTGGAGGCACAACAAAATGTAGTTTTCCATAATTAACCTCAGAATCAGATCATCTTAAATGTGTTGGGTTTTCCGGGTTATGTGGGAGGTTATATGGGACTATTTGCATGTTGATATGATGACGTTAAAAGTAAAGGTAGTTAATTGTATGTGTAGTGTGATGATTACAATGATGTTTCCATGAAGTGTTTATGATATATCTTGTTGAAATGATTTATGTTGATATGTTGACGTTTAAAGTAAAAGTAAGTATGTGCATATGAAGTATGATGATTATAAGGATGTCGCCATGTTATGTTTATGATATGTGATGTAATGTAATGTTGATAAAGTTGTTGATATGGCTAAATGTTGATAAGTGATGGCTTATATGTGCACTTAAGTATGAAATGTCTAGTTCACTAGATAAATGAAAAAATGTTATGTGATGTACACGTTTATGAGATTACATATTTATTGTGTCCCAGAAGTGTATCAATATACCAAAGTATAATGAACACCGACAGTTGTAGAAGGGGTGAATACAACTTTTCTTTTTCCTTAACTAACTTTTTATATATAGTTTTAACGACTCAAATATTAATATAAGCAATGTAGATAATATGAATCAATAAAACAGTAAAGCAGTAAATAAACATTCTTGAACATAGATTGTGGTTTTCAAATATAATCCTTTATTAAGATAAAATTTGTACAAAGAATTACAGGGTTGTTGCGGAATAAAGGTAACCTATAAATATCTAAACAACCCTTTGAAATGACAAACACCAAACAGAAAAGTTGTCGCTTAATAGAAGCAGCCCAAGTTGACTTCTCACAGACTGAGCTGTGTGTAAGAGCAGAGAAAACTTTGTGTGAAGAATGATTCAAAGGAATGTCACACATATGCATACAAGGAATGTGACTTTTATAGGCGAAAGTCATTCTTCTCTTGGTATCCAATTAAGCCACGTATTGTTCTTCTGTTGGACGATCAAAGGAATATTTGATCGTGCCTTCATTGTACTTGTGGTTCCCAAAACCTGCAGCACGTCATTCTCCAATAAGAATATGGACACACATATGTATTTCTGTCACCAACCTGGATTCCAGGAACCTTCCTAGTCACGTCATATGCCATTATCAACAAATCCAGGTTGTAATCTTCACCTGATTGTCAGACACAGATTGCTCGTTTGTCAAGAGCAAATATGTCTAAGTGTTTCTAAGCAGACTGCTAAGTCTAAGCTGACTTCCACTACCATCTTGGTCTTCTATCTTCAATCCTCCTCTTTGACTTGGATTGAATGTTATAACAATTTGATGCAGCTTGAATAACACTTGCTTCCATAAGATAAACATTTATAAAGTATGAAGCATGATCTGGGTCAGTTACAGATCGCAAGCTGTGTCAGCTTAGTCTGACCCAGATCAAACTACAAGAACCAAAAGATTTCTAAGTGTTTGTATATCAGATTTGTCATCATCAAATTTACAATAAACATTGGGACTCAACAATCTCCCTCTATTCGATGATGACAAAACCAATCACACTTTTCTAACTATCAGCTTGCAAAGAATCAAATAAAATATTACTAACAAATTGTGACCTTTTGAATCTTTTGGGTTCTTTTCAATCTGATATGAAACATTTTACAAGAGAACTGATTATATATACACATTAAACATTAGAAATAGGAGTCACAAAAACATATTACAATTCAAACTTATTGACCTCCTAAAATGTCAACAGTTTCTTGTTTAACTTCAAATGAAGGGGCAACTTTAACATCTACATATCTATCTAACCCTTCATCAATGAGAATCTGCTCATACCCATTACCTTGCTCACCAAAATTAACACAAAATCTGTATAAGGCAAATAGGTGCATTGTTGGTACCTGTTTGATCTCAGTAGTTCTCTGAAAAACAAGTTGCCCTCTTGCATTTGTGTAATATATCAGAAATCGTTCGTGTTCGGGTGCGGAAGTAAGGTGTATAACAATGGTGGATGTGTATGTGTTAGTGTGTGTATTGAGAGAGAAGATATGTGTGTGTGGAGAGCTTGGGAAATGTTATTAGCAAAATGTGACAAAAGGTTAAAAAAGGTTAAGGCTTGAGGGATATTTATACTCTAAGTAAAATACATAAGCTCCCCCTCAACCTTATATTAAACATACAAATTACTAATTTAAAGAAATACAACGAAGCACTATTTTGAATTTCTAACATTCTCCCCCTTAGTGCTTGGTTGTCTTTCATCGGTTCCTCCTGTTTCTCCTCCTTCTTTTCTCTGCTCGTCTTTTCTTGTTCTTTCTTTTCTGGTAATCTTGAGCTACTTTTGATGTTGATGGCTTATCATTCATAGAACTCCAGAAAGCTCTTTTCTTGTAACTATTCCAAGAGTCATTCCAATACCTCTTAGGAATGAAATGCCAGTTAGCACCATCTGGACGTTCATCGGGCAATCTGATGTTATCTTGAAAGTTAACTGGAGGAATATTATGAGGACCTCGTTCATGACTTGGATTCCAAAGAACCCATGAACCTGTCTCAGTATGAATATTTCCTTCTCTTGGTCTAATTGTTCTGGCAGCAATAAGATCTCTAATCCTTTGACGCATATCAATGGTCTCTTGGATCCGTCTTATGTGTCTTTCTCTCTGAGTCTGGATGTTTTGATTTTCACAAGGATCAGGATTATCATGTATGGCTCTGAGGAAGAATAAACAATATTTCAAAGTGCCATCTGAATACTTGGGAAAATCAGATGCACGGACAAAGATTTTTCCTCTGAAGCTGTTGATGAAAACAAATCCATCCAATTCTTCTATTAGATCTCCAATCTGATAAGAATTCAATTCATATCCTCCTGCTCTCTGATTTGGTCTCGTGAGATTGATTCTTCTTGTTCTCCTTTCTAGACCAATTTGGAAATCATTAAATTCATAATATCTGATTAAAGCTTGAATGTGACTCTTCAGAGCTTCATAAGCAATGAGTTGATCTGGAGTCTTTATAATCAGATGAGCATATTGATTGTAGAGAAAGAGGATGTCAGAGATTGGCAAGTATTGGAAAGATTCTTCTTAAACAACATAAATGTGACCATCAGCTCTGCGAACTCTAAATGGAACAAGTCTTTGGTTCTGATACTTGATAGGAGCAATCAATGTTAACACACTTGTAATTGGACTCTGGAACTGATTATACCACTCTTCACTTCTAACTGAACTTTCAGCATTCATCATCTCTAAGTATGCATCTCTTTGATTTTGATGTCTGAATAGAAAGAATGCTCTTAATCTATTCAAGGTCATGTTGAGTCTTTCCTCAGATGACCAATAAATCGGGAAGGCTCTTTCTTCAATGTATCTTGCCCTGCATACTAATTCTTCAGGCCTGGTATTCAAATCTAGCATTTGTGTATAATTCTCATAGAAATACCCTTCATTGATTTGCCAAATTCTGTCTCGAGTAATTCTTGGATGTCTAACTCCCATGCTAAGCTCTCTTGGAGTATCAAGATTATTTGTATCTCTCAGATCATAGATAATCTCTTCAAAGATATCTTTCTCAAATTGTTCTTGAGACATAGCTGGTCTTGGTGGAGCATCATTAGAATCATCCGAATCAGAATCACTATCATTATTAGTCCCATTCCCTGGTTGAAACGGATCAGGATCACTTGATTGATCGGAACTTGACATTGTTGAGTAATAATGAGAGATGTATTTAACAAGCGGAGGGAAATCATCTGAATCAGAATTATGAACTTGATGAGCTTGAGATGATGAAGGAATATCTACACTTTGACTTTGATCATGCTTTTCAACTTCTTCTTCAACTTCTTCCACATTTTCAAATCTTACTTGCTCAGGTATCTCTTGATCTTGATTTCCTTCTGTTGTATCATTTTGAGCAACATCAGCAACATTTTCTTGACCACTTGCTTCTTGTGTTATGTTATGACCCTCTCCACTATCTTGAATATTCTCCCCCTCGGGTTGATCATCAGGATTTTGATCATCCCGACTCCTTAAGATATTGGCCGGTCGACATTGTTGTTCAAGCTCAGTGATTCTCTTTTGAAGAGCTTCAGTTTCAGCTATATGCTTAGTGTCAGTACCCAAGAAATGGAGATATGAAAGAACTGAATGACATATGGCTCTCTTTGGTGGGTTTAGATTAGGCTCTTCAGATCTTAATCTATGAAGGACTGCCATAATGAGAGTATCAGTGGATATACCACTTTCATGAAGCCGACTAGCAGTATAGTCATTCAGATAAGCATCACTAATATCAGATTCTAACGAAGATGAAGAACTTGAAGAATAATTAGGAGAATCAGGATCAGGAAATGATTGTTGAATTGGAATAGTTGTGGTTGATATTGATGTTGGTGAAGCTGGAATTTCTGGGGGTGTTGGTGATGTAATTGGGGATGATTGAATAATCGGTGGTGTTGATATGATTGGTTGAGAAGACAAAGGAATAACAGTTGTAACAGTTGAAATATGAGGTATAGAAGGTGTTGGTCTAGATGGAGGTGGAGAAATTGGAGTAACAACAGATGAACCAATTCTAAGTCTACCACCAGTAAGCAATCTACGTGGTGATGAACTGGTTTGAGCCATGGGAAGTTTACCAGTAATAGTGTATCTTGAAGCACGTAATACACTGTCTTGACCTTGTTCAATTCCTTCAACCAAATGAGTCACTAAATTACGAACAATCGGTGATAGTGTCACAACAACTGTAGATTCAGAAATCGGAGTATCAGGAGTAACAGAAACTGGCACATCAGTAGTTCCAAGTGGTTCTACTGAGTGACCTGACGACATCATAACTGTCACAGGATTTCCTGTTGGTTCAAGAGTTTGAACAACAGTTGATGATTCGGCTTCACAACCAGAATCTTTTGGAAAGTGGACAAACATAACACCGGTGTCACTTAGATCAACCGTTAAACCCAAAGCACGAATAGCCGCAGCAACTGCTCGAGCTCGAGAGAGTTCAAACTGTCGCTGAGCCAATTCAGCTACACGGGTGCCTTCGTTCAAAGCTGGCATAATGTTAGCAATGGATGGACTTCCAAACAATCCTCGAGAGGGCACTGAAGCCGAGCTCTCTATGTTTGTTCCGGCAGCATCACTTAGATGTGCAAATGGTACAACAATCGGTGTAAGTGTCTTAGGGGTTCTAGACAAACGTGCAGAAAACGATAGGCAAGAGAGTGGCAGATGTCTCTTTAGCTTCAACATCCACAGACTCTGAAGGAGATTGGGATGGATTACGTGGATTTTGATGCAATAATGAGACGTCAGTCTGTAGAGAGACTTCCGAATGGCTAGAGGAGGTTTGACCTTGCAAGAGTTGGGAGCTCTTGTCTTCTACCCTAGGTCGAACCCGGCGAGTATATGTGGTTTGGACTAATGGAAGGCCAACATTTTCTTTTTGCCTTATACCTAGCCCTGACCTCTCATCCTCTCTAACATTTTTGACTCCTCCCTCATTTCCTCCTTGTCCCTCCGGGATGTCCATGACATCATCAGCAAACTGATTGGCATCATTATCAGATGAATCAATATCAGAATCAACTACATCCTCTGGTTCAGCTTGTTTGAAATGATCATACTCAAAGCGAGATCTTTTAAATGTTTTCTTTTTGATATGAACAGGAATGGACTTCTTGCGGCCTTGAAAGTATGTCGGTGGAGGAGATAGTAAAACAGTTGTAGATATTGTTGATGAAGGAATATGAGTTGGAATTGATTGTGATTGAGGCATTACTGGGGGTTCAGGGGTGATGATTTCTGGAAGTGGTGTTGATTGAAATGGTGATGAATGTCTTTGTGGTGATGGTGTTCTTGGTGATGGTGATCTTCTGATATTTGAAGTTTTAGGAGGTGGTGATCGGATAGGTCTTGGAGTCCCAGACTCAGAGATAGTATTCTTAGAAGATGTAGGAGAAGAAGGTTCAGCTGGTGTTTTTCTTTTCAACTGCTTTTTCTTTGAAGAACTTCCCTTCTTCTTCTTCTGTTGATGCACTTTCTTACTTAACTTTAACACAAACATTTCACCATTCTGTTTTTTACTCTTTGGCCTACCTGAACTGGATTGACCCTCACTCTCTTTTCTTTTCCTCTTAGACCCCTCACTTGGCAACCTATGCACAACTTGGGTAGGAACCGGGAGGTTTACCGGTCCCAGAGTTGTTCTAATCCAGTCCAAGTATGCCTTCTTGGCATCATCAGAATCAGGAACCATATCAAGTAAGAATGATGGAATCAGGTAGGAATAGTTAGGAATACCAGAGTTTCTAACAAACTTGAAAGGATGAGTAACAACTTTCCCTGTTTCAAGAAGTCTTGGAATATGCTTCTTGTTCCTGATTATACTGCGAACAATTGTTGAGAGAAATCTTATGAAAGGAATATACTTCTTGGGAGCAGATATTTTTCCATTTACTGCAACTATCAGCTGATCCCAAAGAAGTTGAGCAATATCATAGTGCTGATTGAACACAAACCCATAAAATATGTACAGCATTGTCTGGGTCATGTTATCCATTCCTCTTGTATATGGATGAAAACAGCTGCTGAGAACAGAAAACACATAGTACCAAATTCTTGGTAACTTCTTCAGCTTGAAATCAGTTGTTTTTGTCAAAGGACCGTCATAGCCAAGTGATATCAAGGCAGCAAACATTACTTCATTTGACTCAAATGTATCATAATCATTTCTCCCATTTGAGTTTGCTTCTGGTAGCCTTAAATATCTTCTGAAATCATCTAAATTGAATTCAAAGTCATATGTAGTCTCTCCAGAACGAAGTTCAAATTGAAAATGGCCTTGTCGACGAAGTTCTGGAGATTTAACTTTGGCTTTAGCCCTTGAAGAAGATGGATCTTGTGGTTGCACAAAGATAATAGATCTCCACATATCAAATAAATGTGATTCAGCAAGATCAACATCTACTGTGAGAGCATGAGTAAGAGGATGATTGTGGAAGATTGCTGAAATGATTGGAAAGCCGCGAGCATTGAAAGGATCATTCAGATATCTATTATTTCTCATATTGATGGAATTTCCCGCTGTGAGAATTTCTTCAATCGATTCATTAATGGCAATCTCTTCATCATGTCCAACCTCTTCTTGATGATCCATTATTTTTATATTTTTCTGATTTTAAGACATAAAACTTTTAACACACACAAAAAAATAATATTTGAATAGCAAATAACAAGGTTCACACAAACAAGTTATATAAGATACAAAGAGGTTCACAAAGGCGATCAACTCAGTGTATCCTTTATAAATCATTTGTTATGAGAAAATAAACACAGAATAGTTAAACACATATTTTCCATATATAAATTTACAAAGAAGTTCACAAAGGCGATCAATTCTTTGTACTCTTATATACTTTGATATGTATAGAACTTTGAAAATAAGATATAATCATATAAGTATGATATATTTGAGAATAATAAGGAAGTACACAAAGGCGTTCGATTCCTCGTATTTCAAAATATATGACAATTATATGATCATACAAAGCAATTTGTCACACCACACAAGAATAAAAGGAAATAAAAATTTTGAAAGGAAAATTTTTTTTTCTAAGTATAGAAAATCAGAACGATCTAAATTAGATCGTTCTGAGTAAAACTCAGTTAAAAGGAAATGAAACGATCTAAATTTAGATCGTTTTGAAAGCTTTAAGGAAAAAATAATGAAGTATGGAAAACTGAAGGTGAAACGATCTAAAAGAGATCGTTTTAAACCTTTTGAGAGAAAAAGTTTAAGAGTGGGAAAACGGAAGTAAAACGAATAGATCGTTTTAAGTTTCTCATGAGAGAGAAAAAAAATGTTAAGTATTGGAAAGAAAAAGTAAAACGATCTAAAATAGATCGTTTTAGGTTTTGTCAGTTTAAACACACTTTTGAAGTAAAGAAAAATGAAACGATCTAATTTAGATCATTTTAAAACCTTTAAGAAAAACTTCACTTCATTTTTGAAAACATAAAGTGACATCAAATACATGATCTCTCTTTACATTTAAAAGTATCAGATTTGAGCGAACCGAATTCATAAGAATTCAGTTACCCATCAATTGAATTCCAAACACACTTTCAAACCACACAGCGATCAGACCCAAGAACGATCCAAATTAGATTGTTTTGGTCTCAGTCTCAAGGGATTAACAATGAAATTACATGAAATGAGAATCAAGAATGGTCTTTTATAAAGTCGTTTTATTTCCAAGTCATTTAGAAGCTAAATGACATAAAATAACTTTGCCAAACACGAAATATTAGCCAAACAGACAATTACTTCAGCACACACAATGTATGAAAATGAAATTTAAGCATAGCTAAAACATTTAGAAACATAATAACCAACATCACAATGACATAAACCATCTAAAATGAACTTAACAGAATTTGAAGATCAAACACTGATCATACTTTCACAAAAACAGGGGGGAAGGGTTTTGAATTTTCAAAATCATCAAATAAAGCATTTAAACATGTAACAATCATTCACACTTATCCTAAACATACTTCTAAGGTACATGATTAACATAGAAACACTAACAGGCATGAGAAATTCAAGAAAAATCGAAAAATGAGATCTACATTCAGTTTCGAAATAGTACCTGTGGATGTGATTAGATGATGATAGTGTTATGGAAAGAAATGATGACAAAAAGATTTGCAACAAAACCCTTAATTTTGTTTTGATGATCAACAACAAAGATTATGATGATGATATTGGGTGTGTGAGTTTACGGGTATATGTGATCGGATAAAAGACAATAAAAGAAGATTTCCCTCCTTAAAGAAGAAGATAAAGAAAGTGGGTCGGGTCAGGCTGACTGGATCGGGTTTGGTTATCTGGGTCGGGTATGGATTAAATCGGTATTGGGCTCAATTGTTTTTGGGCTTTTTCATATAACAGAATTTAAAACAACAATAAGAAACAAAACAAAACAAAACAAACAAAAAATATTTTTATGAATTTTAAATTTTCAAATTTTATATTTAGTTTTTCTAAAATAAGAATGAGTTTCTAATCAAATAGTGCAAATACACAAACTCCCCCTTGATTCGTGAATTATCCTTTTACTCCCCCTCAAACATTGCATGATATAAAACATATTGCACGTAAGCATAACATCAATGTTTGACAGATAATGAATGAAATTAGAGAGATGGAGGATTTTTACAAAACATGCAGAGGCAAGTAAGTGTATTGGTAATGAGCACTTATTTGAGATGGTTTCTTTGAACAGAAACTCATTCCAGAATCATGTGTTGAATATTTTCCAAAGTGGAAATACGTAACACAGACCTTTATTACCTACAAAAAAAATTTAAGTTGTTCTCGGTACCCACTGTTGAATGGGTCCTTTTGGGTTAGAAAAATTGGTCATGGTATACAAATGAGGTTTACGAACAAGAGGTTTACTAATTGAACTTTTCACTTGATGGTGATTTTTTGTTTTATTGTTTGAATATTTGGGATTCTGTTTCTTTGGAGTTTTAACAATGAACCAACCATACTGATCCCTATAACTAGTTATACCCTTAGATGTTTCTTTTGTGAGGAAAATTTGATTAGTTTTTGACATCTTGGATATTGAACTATGTTTAGAGATAGTTTTAAGAGCAGAGGTTCTAGAAACAGATGAAACATGAACCTTAATGGTGTTCTTACCTTTGACAGCTGGTGCAAACTGACTTTTGGGTGAGTAAAATGAAGTTGGAGCAATCTTAGATTTAGATTCCTTCTTTGGTTCAATTTTAGGCTTTTTGAAAGAAAGTTGTATAACTTCTTTTTCAATTTTTGATTGACTTTTTGGTTGAGAACCAGTTTTTGTAGTCATCTTTTCAATCAATGCTTTTGCTTTAGCCTTACGATTTTCAGGAATCTCAATTTTATGCTCTAAAGTCACTTTACTTTGGTCATTAGGTGTGATCACAGGGGTTTCAAAAGAAGTTACCTTCTTGACAGAAGCAAGACGTTTAGCCTTCAAAGTTTGAATTTTCTCTTCAATCTTGAAAAAAGATGATAACATTGTTGTGGACATATCTTGAATTTCTTGAGAAGAGATGCTATCATCCTGCAGTACTTTTTTAGAATTCTCACTCCCATTGGATGGAGTAGAGCAATCATCAGAATTATGATTAGTCATCATATGGGTAGGGGTGGTCTCACTTACCTTTGGGGAATAATCTTGAGTTTTCAGATGTTCAATGACCTTTTGTTGAGACTCAATTTTTTGTTTTAGGTTTTCAATTTCTTTTTCCAATATGGTAGTTGGAATATAAGCTCTGTGAGAAATTGATTGTGAAGACACTTGTTGAGACTCATTTTCTTTCACTGAAATGTTGTCTATTTCTTCTAACTCATAAATTGATCTGTTATGAGTTTTCTTGTAAGTATCATTAAGAGCAACATAATCAATGTTTATTTGAATTGGTTTTGGTCTTTCAACATTATCTGACTCAAAGTCATCCTCAGATGGTCTGATGAATTCTTGAATCATGCCAAGGCGAAGAAATTTTTCATCATACAAAGCACCAAGATCTTCTTTTTGAATGTTTTCTCTAAATGTGCTGGATTCTCACAACCTAAACCAAAAAGAATTCTGATCTATCAATTTTTGATTTATTGTAATAAGCAGTGAAATCCAAAAAAGGATTTTGTTCTATTTTGTAGATTTTATCTTGGTAGAACAAAATGTTTGCTTTCAAATCCTCAACTTGCTTTTGAAGAGTTTCAATTTCAACTCCTTTGAGAAAACAAGAACTGTTTAAGTCAGAAATCTGTCTTTCATGTTTTTCACAATTTGGTCTCATATCTTTCATTTTGTTTGTGAGAAACTCAACATCTGCTTGTCTTGCATTTGCTCTTATCCATTCATTGGTTTTCTCAAGCTTTAAGGTCTCAATGGTTTGCTTGAGTGAATGGACAGTCTTTTCAAGGTCTTGACATTTTTTGGTTAAATGGGCATTGGGTGAAACAACTTGAGAACTGTTACTTGACAAATGCATTTCTTTCAAAGAGTCATAGTTAACTTTGAGAGTATCATGAGCTATTGAGAGTTGAGAAAAATCTTCGTTAAGTTTATCAAACTCTTGTTTAGCTATGTTCAAATTTGTTTTCAAAGTAAGATTTTGCTTTGTCAAAGTATCAGTAGTTGTTTGAAGAGACAAGTAGTCAGTTTGAGTAAAAAATTGTACCTCTCTAGATGAAATGTCTGAATTGATGTTGATTGTTGTCATTTGAAATGATTGATTTACAACTTGAAAAAGAATATTTTTTTTTTAAATTTTGAATTTTATAAAAAACTTGAATTAGAAAATGAAACTAGAACGATCTAAATTTAGATCGTTTTAGATTTTTGGAAAAAATTTCTAAGTATTGAAAAAAATGAAACTAGAACGATCTAAATTAGATCGTTTTAGAATCTTGAAAAAATTTTCTAAGTGATGGAGAAGAAAGAAGAAAGAAAGAAAAAAAATGAAATGTTCTAAAAGAAATCGTTTTGAGGAATTGTAAAGAAAAGTTAGAACGATCTACATTTAGATCGTTTTAACAATTTCGGGTGAAAAATTTTCTAAGTATGAAACTTTGAAAATTTGGGCAGAGTAACACAATGATTTGGAAGTTTTTTGAGCAAAACCAATCTCAAGGAGATCAGTTATCCAAGGAAGTGTGTGATTCCCAATCACAACAAATTCAGAATCACGATCCACACAACACACAATTCACACATAATCACAAAAGCTAGAACGATCTAAATTAGATCGTTTTAACTTCAAAATGGCCAAAAACTAGAACGATCTAAAAGAGATCGTTTTAGTTCCTCCAAAAGAGATCGTTTTGTATACCTGCAAATACAAACAGAACAGACAAAATAGTCGGTTTTTGATATAAAATTGGTCAATTCTCACTCAATTTTGAGAACTAGGATTTGATCCAAACATCAAAATGCTCAGAAAATGATTGCGCACAACCCTAGAAACAATTCCATATCTCAAATCAACTTAATTGTGAAAATCAATTTTTGATCAAATTATCTAAAATTTTGATTTTTAATCAAAACTTTGAATTTGATTCTGAAACTTAACAGAATGTTTTGAAATATGATTTGGAATGTATTTGTGAACAAAAACTGGAAAATTGAATGATAATTGAAAGTAAATTGTTGAAGAACAGAAATGGTGGCAAAAGTTTGCTTTGAACACGAAGAAGAATTTGAACAAAAATTCAACGAATCTGTATTGAATTTGTTCTGGATCGTCAACTGATTGTTGTTTTTCTCTGATACCACATGTAATATATCAGAAATCGTTCATGTTCGGGTGCGGAAGTAAGGTGTATAACAATGGTGGATGTGTGTGTGTTAGTGTGTGTATTGAGAGAGAAGATATGTGTGTGTGGAGAGCTTGGGAAATGTTATTAGCAAAATGTGACAAAAGGTTACAAAAGGTTAAGGCTTGAGGGGTATTTATACTCTAAGTAAAATACATAAGCTCCCCCTCAACCTTATATTAAACATACAAATTACTAATTTAAAGAAATATAACTAAGCACTATTTTGAATTTCTAACAATTTGCAAAGTACATCCCATGCTCAGGCTCAGTAATGTGCATTCCACACCTTGCATTTGGTATACCACCACTTTCTTCTTTCCTTTCTTCACAGCTTTTCTTTTGGATCCTATGGCTGCAAGGTCTTCTTTTTCTTCCTCAATCAGTGTTTCTTGAAGAACCTTGGCAACTTCTGGATCTAATTTCACTTCAGCCAACTTTTCCTTTTCTAGTCTGTCTTCCACCACCAGTTTATAAGCTTCCTTAACTGACATTTTAAAAATAGGTGCTTGTAGAACAGCCAACTCCCAATCTCTTTCTTCTTGATATAAAACCTTCACACCACTTGACCCAGCTTCAGTCTTTCTTTTCTTTAATTTAAATTGAGACAAGGTGAATGTATCATCATTTGAAGGAGATTCATCATTTATTTCTTTAAGAGCTGTGTCAGATTTAGAAGATACAACTTACTCAGGGGCAACTTGGACAGACTTTCCTTTGTTTACAACTTTTTCACCATCTTCTCCCACAATAACTTCTTTTTCATCATTAAAAACTTTTTTAACTCCAACATCCTTTGTTATATCTCCAATTCACCACCAGTGGTCTCCCCCTCAATTTCACCACCCTCCTTCACAATCTCTTCATCTGCAGCTCTGATATTATCACCACCAGACTCAGATTCTGGCATTTTTATCTTCTTAGGTTCCACATTTGAACCAAACACAACCATCCTTCTATCATTAGCCTCCCTTTCTTTTCTGGCTTCTGATTCCTTTCATCCAAGTTCTTCAAGTACTCAGCAATGTCTTTTTCCACAATAAGTATTTCTTGCTCAATCTCATCATTAGTCCTTTCACTCCTTTTCTTCGCTCCCTTTTTGTCATCATCAGTAGGGAAGGAGCTAATAGGAGTAGCAAAGACACCACTGAGTTTAGTACTTATTTGATCAATTCTGAAGTTGTTGATGCTCCAGGCCCTATGAAGATCAATGCAGTCATTGTGAAGGTTGGCAATGTTAGTGTTCACACTTTTTGAAATGTCCACCAGTTCTTTCTTAAAATCAGTTTGATATTGCTGGCAGTTTTGAGTTCACTGGTGACATCTCTTGTGAACTTGATTGTTGCTTTTTCAACCTGACTCATAATGCTCTTGTGTCTTTCCTTTTCTTCATCTATTGCCTTTGTTAAACCATCAAGAGACTCTGTCAGTTTTACTTTGGTTCTGCTGCATCAAGTCAACTGCCTTCATTACACTTTCTTTTAATACAGTTTGTTCTTGACACAGTCTCTCCACCTTCTTGTCCGTCAATTCCTGATCCCTTTGGATCTTAACCAAGCCTTCGACCAGCTTTGAGCTCTCAACCTTATAGGATGAAGTAAACTCATTGAGCTGATTTACCAAATCCAAGAACGAGATAGTGGCAGCTTGGGAAGAACTTGCAGTTGGCCTAAAGGCCATTGACTCTGGAAAGAGCAGCCTGCAATCCTTAAAATTAGGGTCATTAGGCTCATATAGAAGGGGGTGGAGGCAAAGGGAGTTTTGGTGAATTTTCTCATGAGAGTGAGTCTCATGAGCGAATTTGGCATAAATGACAATGAGTTGATCAACCTGAGAAGGATTGACATTTGATTCAGGCTGATGGCCAGTGGGAATTGGTTGATCTGGATATTGATTAACCCCTCTACTAGCATCTTCCATCAAAGCATCCCTTGAGGATGGATGGGCAAACTCATCATCGAATGAAGAGTCACTTCCAGAGATAGTGACTATATTCTCATTGACATCGTGAGGACTATCAATGGTTCCCTTTGCTACACAAGGGGCTAGCATGACCTCTCTAAAGATAGCCATGTAACCTACAGGATCCCTCTGTCTAAGGACAGATGTAGACACAGATCCTGCAGGTGTAATGTTAAAGGTAGATGATTGCCCTTCAACAGTGGTGTGTTGTTGCACCAAAGTATCCCGAGGGAGAATTATTGAGGCTTGTATCTCTCCTTGTGATCTAGAAGAGACATTGGCAGCCTGTGCCGACTCAAAGTGTAAGAGAGAAGGAGTCTGACCAACTTGGGGAATACAAGCAGTGTCACCTTGGCGTTCGATACTTGCATCCTTTAGCTGATCATCCTCATAAATGATGTGCATTGACTATGACTCTTGTTGGATCTGGGCTGGATCCACTGTTGTCCCTTTAATGATATCATCAACCTTTTGGGAAGCCGATGATGGTGAAATTGGTGGACTCACAGTATGTCCATGGGAGGAGGTCTTTGTTTCAATACCTTCACCCTGTTTGAAGGGTTGGGCAGTATCAGGTGTTCCCTTTAACTCGTCTACACTCTTTTGGGAGAGTGTAGATGGGTGTAGTGATTTCAGTTGATCAGCTTGGGTGGCAGGGACAGCTTCGGAACGTTCCTCAGCTTCCAACACACCTTGGGGGCCTTTAAGTCTTATTATTGTTGATTTGTCAACCTCAGAAACTAATCCAGATCTCTTTGAGCGTTTCTTTTTGACATGGTGAGGAACTAAGTTCTCAACCATGGGTCTTTTAGAGGCGGATTTTGAAATGGTGAATGAGGGTGTGGCTAGAGTGGCTGATGATTTGGCTAACTCTTCACCCTCTTTAGAAGAAGAAGAAGAAGAAGTAGATTTGGAAGAGTTTAAGGGTTCAAGAGGTTGTGTACCAAACTCTCCTGATTGGCAGATTGAGTGTAGGACTCAGATCGCGTCGAAGGAGAGGCAGCTTCCTCTAATGCTTGTTGTTCCCTTTCTCTTGTTCTGTAAAAATCAAGATAAATCTGAATTGCTTGAGTCAGACCCTGCGCAGTTACCTTGGGACTATTAAAGATGTTAGAATTTATGGCCTTACATTCCACAGTTTGGCCAGTTACCAAACTGAAGTCACCATCAAGAATTGCTTCTATGATAAGTGCAAGAACTCTACCATAAGGTATGGTAAAGGTCTTATTGGTGACTCGGCCTACTAAGTCTTTAAAAATCATTTCTGCATAATCTACTCTGGTCATAGTGACCATGGAATGAAAAACTTGAAATTCCAAGACATTAGGCTGATCAAAACTGCCTGCTTTCATTTGAAGAGTTTTACAAATTTTACTTAAAAGATAAATCCAGATGCCAGTTAAAAATTTTATTTTAACAATTGAGGACAAAGAACCAGTATAATCAACAAGTGCCAAAATATTTTTGGCCTCAATGTAGGTGGCAACACGTGCGTAATCATCTTCATTCATGTAGGCAAGTTCAAAAGCAGACCTAAGTCTATTTTCAGTAATAAATACTTGTTTCTTCGTTGTTCCAACCACACAGCTTGCCCAAAATTCACCTAAGATATCTTGAAACACCACGTCTGGCTTTTCAATCATCATCTTGCCAAACGGATGATGCCATAAAAAGGCAACAATATCATCATACCCTTCTGCCCAAGAAAAAGGATGAACATTGGCACAGACTAGATTGACGATCTTGATTTTACTTGTATCAAGACCGGCCATACTCATAACTACATCACTTCCCACCACATATGGTGAAAGTTTATTCGCCCTTACTGGAGCTGGGTAAAGGACTCCCGATTCCGATGAAGAATCATTATTATTATTGTTTGATTGAGTAGAAGCAGATGATGAAGATGCCATTGATTATTAATGAAATTAAGAAAGAAGGTTTAAACGATTAGAAAATCAATGTAACAGGACATAGATTAGATAAGCAGAGATAAGAGATGAAGAGTGAAAATGCAATTGATTTGGGGATTAGGTTAAATTGAGTATATATAGTTTATTATAATTAATAATATTCAAAATAGCCGTTTGGAGGAAAGAGAGAGAAAGTTTTTGATTGGTGGAATAACAACTAGTGGGGGTTCTTTTTGCAGAAACAACCGTTGCCACCACACTTGTCATTTACCAATAGAATAAAATATTGAAAATAATAAAACGCACTGAGATATTTAATAACACAAATAACCACTAAGATGGGTCAGACTCAGTTTACTCTCCTTTTTTAATTAAAACAACCAAGTATGAGGGAGTAGTTTGAGTTGGACACAGCTTACCCTTAAATTTTGAGAAATAATTCAAAGGGTCAGATTTGTTATTACTTACCTCACTACATCTTACGTATTCAACATGCCAAGCTTACTTATAAGATAATTGAACCTTGATTCATCCAATGGCTTTGTGAATAAGTCAGCTTACTGATTATCTGTTGGAATGAAATGGAGCTCAACATCTTCTTTCATCACATGATCTCTGATAAAGTGATATCTGATATCAATATGCTTTGTCCTAGAATGAAGCACAGGATTGTTGGAAATTGTTATGGCACTTGTATTGTCATATAAGATTGGAGTCTTTGAAGTAGTGACACCATAGTCTTGCAACTGAAATTGCATCCACAAAACTTGTGAACAACAACTTCCTGCGGCAACATACTCAGCTTCTGCAGTGGAAATGGAAACTGAATGTTGCTTCTTGCTGGACCAGCTTACTAGTCTATTGCCAAGCAATTGACAAGCTCCT
Source organism: Erigeron canadensis (assembly GCF_010389155.1). Taxonomy (NCBI): domain Eukaryota; kingdom Viridiplantae; phylum Streptophyta; class Magnoliopsida; order Asterales; family Asteraceae; genus Erigeron; species Erigeron canadensis. The sequence goes on from NC_057765.1 coordinate 22,981,545, forward strand.
GAAGTACTTTTTCTATCTATCTTGCAGCCTGCAAAGTCATAATATGAATATCCAATTAGATTAAATCCTGAGTCTTTGTAATACCAAAGACCCAGATTGGGACTTCCCTTAAGGTATCTAAAGATTCTCTTCACAGCTTTAAGATGTGATTCTTTAGGATAGCTTGATATCTTGCACAAAGACATGTAGCAAACATAATATCAGGTCTACTAGCAGTCAAGTAAAGTAATGAACCTATCATACCCTATAAGCTGTGACATCAGTAGGTTTACCACCTTTGTCCTCACTCATCTTATCACCAGTTCCCATAAGAGTTTTCATAGGTGAGCAATCACTAAAACCAAATTTCTTTAACAGATCTTTAACATATTTTTCTTGATTTATAAAGAATTCCATTTTTAGTCTGTTTAACTTGTAAACCAAGAAAATAGTTAAGTTCACCCATCATGCTCATTTCATACTTTTTGGACATTAAGTTAGAAAACTTTTTACAAAGTCTTTCACTGCTAGACCCAAATATTATGTCATCTACATATATTTGCACAAGCAGAATATCACCATTGTACTCTCTTACAAACAAAGTCTTGTTGAACTTGTTTTCTAACAAAAATTTAGACAAAGTATCATACCATGCTCTTGGAGCTTGTTTGTGGCTATAAAGAGCCTTGTCAAGCTTAAATACATGGTCAGGATACTTTGAGCTTTCAAAACCTGGAGGTTGTTCAACATAGACTTCTTCTTCCAGCTTCCCATTCAGAAAAGCACTCTTTACATCCATTTGATAAACCTTGAAGCCTTTGTGAGCAGAATTAGCCAAAAAACATTCTGATGGCTTCCAGTCTTACCACAGGAGCAAAGGTTTCACCATAATCAATCCCATCTTCTTGTCTGTATCCAAGAGCAACCAATCTAGCCTTGTTTCTGGTCACAACTCCCCTTTCATCCATTTTGTTTCTTTCCAATCACAGTTTTATGATGAGGTCTTGGAACAAGTTCCCAAACCTTATTTCTTTCCAACTGAGTTAACTCATCTTGCATTGCACTTACCTAAGATGGATCTGCCAGAGCTTCAGCAACCCCAGTTGGCTCCATTTTACTTACAAAATCGACAAACATGCAAAAGTTGATTGTTGCCTTTCTTCTTGTTTTGACACCAGATAATGGATCACCAATAATTTGGTTGATTGGATGACTCCTTTTCCATTTAGTCACATGTTGTGCAGTGTTGATTTTTTGGACAATAGGCTGATTCAGATTAAATGACTCAGCATGGTCAACTTAAGGAAAAGGTTGATCAGCTTGTACTTGAGTAACAGGATCTGAGTCAGCTTGGGAGCCATTTAATGGATTTTGAAATTTTTTTTGAGTAGGAGTAGGATCAGCTTGCATATTTTCAAAGAGTGGTAAACTCTTCTTCAATCATTTGCCCCCCCTGAGTTTGAGCGTTGTTGTCTTCAACAGGTGGATTAGAGGGAGGCTCATTCTCAGGAACAGTCAGTTCTTCAAAATCTATACCTTCATCTTCAGGTGAAAGACAAACTGACTTAGAGCAACTTTCATCAATATTCACATTTACAGAGTTCTCAATGGTCTTTGTTCTTTTGTTGTAAACTCTATAGGCCTTCATCATTGTTGCATATCCAAGTAGGATGCCTTCATCTGCAGTCTCATCAAATTTTCCAAGATGGTCTTTCTGGTTCAGAATGTAACAAGGACTTCCAAACATTCTTAGGAAACCAATTTTAGGTTTTCTCCCCCTGAGAAATTCATATGAAGTCTTTTGGTGTCTTTTCACAATGAGAGATCTGTTTTGAGTGAAACAGGCTGTGTGAATAGCTTCGTCCCAAAAATGAGGTTTGACATTGTTTTGTGCCATCATGGATCTTGCAGCTTCAATGAGTGTTCTGTTTCTTCTTTCTGCTACACCATTTTGTTGAGGAGTTCTTGCAGCTGAGTACACTTGTGAAATACTTTTTTCACTACAGAATGAGTTGAGAGTGACATTTTTAAATTCAGTACTGCCTAACAGGCCTTTTGTAAAGTATTTCAGCTTGCTTGATGAAATGTATAATACTGTCAGCAGCACCACTCTTGTGCTTCAGAAAGAAAACCTATGTATATCTTGAAAATTCATCTACTATGACCAATGTATATCTCATCCCAGTGAATGAAGGAGTACTAATTGGTCCGAATAAATCCATGTGCAGCAAATCTAAACAACTATCAATGGTTGAGCATGTCTTTGACTTGAGTGAGGCTTTATGTTGTTTTCCTTTCTCACAAGGACCACACAGCTTGTCCTTCTCATACTTAATCACATGAAGACCAGACACCAACTCCTTCTTGCACAACTTGTTGATGTCTTTGAAGTTCATATGAGACTGTTGAGTCCCAATGTAATTGTAAATTTAATGATGACAAATATGATGTATAAACACTTAGTAATCTTTGAGTTCTTGTAATCTGATCTGGGTCAGTCTAAGCTAACACAGCTTGCGATCTGTCTCTGACCCAGATCATGCTTCATATGTTGTAACTGTTATATATTATGGAAGATAGTATTATTCAAGCTGCATCAAAATGTAATAGCATTCAATCCAAGTCAAAGAGGAAGATTGAAGATAGAGGACTAGGATGAGAGTGGAAGACAACTTAGGACTGGCAGTCAACTTGGAGATACTTGTGCAAATTGGTGCTTTAACAAACAGCCCAATCTGTGCCTGACAATCAAGTGAAGACAACAACCCGAATTGAAGAAAGACAAATGATGTTACTAGGATTATTCCTTGTATTTAGGTTGGTGGTTGCATTTACGTATGCGTGTCCATACAGCGATTAGTTGAAGAGAGAATGTGTAGTGGTACATGGGGACCACAAGTACGATGAAAGATCACGATCAAATATTCCTCTGTCAGCCAACCAGAATGATTTACATGGTTAATTTGGACACCAAGTGTTGTAGAGCCATCGCCTATAAATGCTCCACTCCTTGACAAGCATATGTGTGACATTCCTGAGAATTATTCTTCACACAAGTTCTCTACTCTTACACACAGCTTAGTCTGCAGAAGATCAGCCTTGGTTGAGTCTTCGTGAGTGGGAACTTATTGATTGTTGTTTGTCATTTCAAGGGTTGTTTAGATCTGTAGGCTATCTTGTTTCCGCAACAACCCAGTAATTATTTGTAAAGATTATATCTTGAATAAAGAATTACATTTGAAAACCAATCTGTGTCCAAGAATGTTTTTATTTTCTGCTTTACTGTTTCATTGATTCTGTTATTTATATTAAATATTTACATTAACTGAATCTTTAAAATATCTTTAAAAGAGTGGAAAGATCGAGTAAAGTTGTATTCACCCCCCCTACAATTATTCTGTGTACAATATACTCTTTGTATTGCTACACCGTGGGACGTGTCAGAGACAGCCTTTAATGCCACAACCAATTCAACTCATCTTGAGTACAGAGAGTCATCTCTGTTAGCAATCAACACTACATTTCCTTCCAAATCCATAACAATTCCCTTATCAGCTCGGAATCTTACTTCATAGCCAGCATCACATAATTGACTCACACTTATCAGATGGTGCTTCAAACCATTCACATAAGATACCTTTCTGAAAGTAAGGGTACCATTTGAAAGTATACCAAATCCTTTAGTTCTTCCTTGAGAGTCATCTCCAAATGTAACACTAGGACCAACGCTTGTCCTAAAGTTACATAGCAGGGACTTACATCCGGTCATATGCTTGGAACACCCACTGTCCAAGTGCCAGAAATGTGTATCATGATAGCCCTGCATTTTGCAATAAGAGATTAGTTCATTTTGGGAACCCATCCAAAGATGGGTTCACCAGAGCTGACCATAGGGTCTGACAGATTGGGAGACTGAGCTTTCATTCTTATCACATTTTGAAACCCATTGTTTCTTGATCTATCCCTTACCAGATTTGAAATTCTTTTTAGCAACATTCAGAGTATCTTTCTTATCAAAACCTCTGCCTATTCTATATTTCTTGCACTCAGTTCTCAATTTACTTTGATCAACAATTTTAGGATCAGACACTTTGACAAGTAAATTGTTATCATTAGAAATCTCGCCTTTTCTGGACTCAGCATATTTAGAAATCATTTTGATAGAGTCAGACTTAAGGTGGTTTGAATTAGACACAAATTTTGTTGGTGACAAGTTTCCTTTAGAATCAGACTTCTCATTTTTCAACAACTTGCTTTTCTCTTTTAGAACACAATGATGTATAACTTTTCTTTTATTTCTCTTTGAATCAACATTGTTTGTTTTAGACTTTGAACTTGACACAGATTGGGTAATTGTTAGTATTGACAAATCAAGAGTTTCCTCAGGTTTTAGTTCAATTACCCTGTCAGATTCAGACACAGCTTCTGCAATGGTTTGTCCAATAATTTCAGGATCATCAAACCCAATACTAGATTTCTTAACCAACTTAATTGGTTTAGAATTCTTTCCCTTGGTTTGCATCTTAGGTGGTGAAGGAGGCTGATAACAAGGTTCCATGGCACAGACTTTACTGATAGCAATGGTTCTTTCATAGTCACTATCAAAAATAGCTTGGACTTGATGAGGAACTTATACATTGACACATTTTGCAGCTCTTTTAGAACCAGTACACCATGACTCAGTTATGTGCTTTATTTTTAAAAACTTTTCTTCTGAAGTTTTGGCTTCTTTAACCAAAATAGAATTTAATTGTTTTTGAGCTTTTACTTCAGACTCCAGTTTTTCAATGGTGAAATTCTTTGAGCTTACTTCTTGTTTAAGAGATGAAATTTCTTTCTTAAGTTCTTGATTAAAATGTTTTTGTGAAAGGACCTCATCACCAAGTCTATTTAACCTTGATAATTTTTCAGCATCAGTCAGATTGGAAAAAGAAATTACCTCAGGTGAAGCAGTCTGACTTGCAGATGCCTGGTGAGCTGACTCAGATTGTTGTTGCATCTTTGAGAGATCTTCAGCAAACTTTTGAACAACCTCCTTAGCCATAAAACACTTGGCATCTTCATACAATTCATCATCAGATGAAGTTGCACTTTCAGCCCAATCTTTGGCAACCAGACTCTTTTCTTTTTTCTAAACTTTCTTACTTAGCTCAGCCACTTGTGCCTTCTAAGGCTTTGTATTTGGTCTTGAGCTTTGAGTATTTCTCACTTCTTCCACCTTTGGTTGGCACAGTTTGCGAAGACTCTTTGGATTTGCAATCACTAGCCATATGTCCAGACTTGCCACACTTGTAACAAGTGACTTTGGACATTTCAAATGGCTTCTTAGTCTTATCACCTTGCCCTAATTTCCTTTTTCCTTTTAAACTTTCTGAAGGATCTCCTTCTGATCCTTTCATGCAACATAGCCACTTCATTAGCTATATCTTCACCATCAGATTCATCACATTTAGATTCAGAACAAACAGAGTTAGTGTTAACAATCACAGGAACAGACTCATTAACACAAGGTATGATCTTATTAGATATTGAGCTAAGGTGTTCAGTCATAGATGCAACAAGTGTAGTAGCAGGCTGACTGTAGGAATCACCCATAGCAATCAACTTCTCAGCTTCTGAACATTCTTGGTTATGGAGTAAACCAAAAAGTCCAGGGAGATCAAGATCTTGGTACACAGAACTTAGTTTCACAGAAGAGATATAATTGTTCCACTCTGGTGGTAATGAATCAAGTAATTTGCTTTTTAAAACTTCATTTTTCCTAGTTATACCAACAACAGCTAGATCATTAACCAAAGCATTAAAGCGAGTATGAGTGTCAGTCAAGGATTCATTTCTCATAGAGAAAAATCTCTCATACCTCCTAGTGAGAGTAGTAATGGTGGATTCCATGGAGGTAGACCAACCCTCAAACATGACAGTTAAAGTACCTCACATTTTCTTAGCAGTTGAACACATTTTAATAGAATGGTAAATGTCTTTAGGCACAGCTTGGACAATGAAGTTACGTGCCTTCACATCCAAGTTTGCAAGTCTCCTATCCTTATCCCCCTAATTTGCCTTATCCTTAACAATGGTTTTAATTGTGGCAGGAATGGTTGGTTGACCATCTCTGACCACTGCATCTACAACAAGGGTCTGTGTAGGAATGTAAGTACCATCTGTGAGGATGTTAGGCATATTGTTATCGATGGATTCAAGGAACAAAGACATACAACCTTTCCACCCACTGAAATCATCTTTATCAAACAGAGGTGGTCGGGTAAAAGAACCATTATCAACATAAGATGACATTAAGCTTTATTTAAGGAAAATAAGCAAGGATCAAGTCAAGTTAATTCTTAACCTGGCTCTGATACCACTTATTGTGTCCTAGAAGTGTATCAATATACCAAAGTATAATGAACACCGACAGTTGTAGAGGGGTGAATACAACTTTTCTTTTTCCTTAACTAACTTTTTATATATAGTTTTAACGACTCAAATATTAATATAAGCAATGTAGATAATACGAATCAATAAAACAGTAAAGCAGTAAATAAACATTCTAGAACACAGATTGTGGTTTTCAAATGTAATCCTTTATTAAGATAAAATCTGTTCAAAGAATTACAGGGCTGTTGCGGAATAAAGATATCCTACAAATATCTAAACAACCCTTTGAAATGACAAACACCAATTAGAAAAGTTCTCGCTTAATAGAAGCAGGCCAAGCTGACTTCTCACAGACTGAGTTGTGTGTAAGAGCAGATAAAACTTTGTGTGAAGAATGATTCAAAGGAATGTCACACATATGCATACAAGAAATGTGACTTTTATAGGCGAAAGCCATTCTTCTCTTGGTATCCAATTAAGCCACGTATTGTTCTTCTGTTGGACGATCAAAGGAATATTTGATCGTGCCTTCATTGTACTTGTGGTCCCCAAAACCTGCAGCACATCATTTTGATCCTCCAATAAGAATATGGACACGCATATGTATTTCTGTCGCCAACCTGGATTCCAGAAACCTTCCTAGTCACGTCATATGTCCTAATCAACAAATCCACGTTGTAATCTTCACCTGATTGTTAGACACAAATTGCTCGTTTGTCAAAAGAAAATTTGTCTGAGTGTTTCTAAGCAGACTGCTATGTCTAAGCTGACTTCCACTACCATCTTGTTCTTCTATCTTCAATCCTCCTCTTCGACTTGGATTGAATGTTATAACAATTTGATGCAGCTTGAATAACACTTGCTTCCATAAGATAAACATTTACAAAGTATGAAGCATGATCTGGTTTAGTTACAGATCGCAAGCTGTGTCAGCTTAGTCTGACCTAGATCAGACTACAAGAACCAAAAGATTTTTAAGTGTTTATATATCAGACTTGTCATCACCATATTTACAATTAACATTGGGACTCAACAATGTTGAAGTAGGTGTGAAACTTATTAGGTAATGAATATACCCAAAGTTAAAGTAAAGTAAAGATGTTGATATGTGATTTGTTTAGGTGAAAGTGTAGCCTAAGCTAATATGAAGTAAAGTAAAGATGTTGGTAAGTGATTGGTTTAGGTGAAAGTGTAGCCTAAGCTAATAAATATAAGAAGTCTCGAGCATAAGTTGTGTTAAGCTTAACTCATGCTAGTTATAAAGCTAGTGCGTACGTTGTCGCTTGAGTGGCTCCTTGCTGCATAGTTATGTTGATCTTGTATTTCTGGGTGGAGTGTCTAACTGTAACAACCGTCCCAGAAATGTTCTATTTAAGTCCTTGAAAATGTACATATGCCACTAAATCGGTCAGACAGTCTAATTTATATGAGTTATAGACGTACTTTAGATGTTCATTATGTGCTTATGTGAACTTCAAATTGATCTAAATATTGTTATTGTTCGATGAGTTTGTGATTACATTCAATAATATAGTAAGTTCGGTTCACAAATATCACAAGATCGTTAAAGAGCTCAGCTCAATTTAATTGCAAAATGGTCCTTGTAGTTGTGAAATTTGCACTTTTATGGTAAGGTATAAAAGAAGTGTAAACCCAAAAAGATTTCTATTCTTCACCACCTTCATCACCTCCACACACTCACCACACCAAGAAACACACACATAAGAAATTCTTTGATTTCGTGATTGTTAGATCGAATCGTTGATATCATTAGCTTCCTTGTAATCATCTAAACATATTTCTGAAACTGATTTTGAGGCAACAACAACGTATTTTGTGATTTTGATCAAATTAAGTTCAAACTTTCCAACTATATGTTCTTGATGATTTGGTCGATTTTGATGTCAAAAACGTGTTAAAGAACAATGGGTTTATGTTTAAATAAGTCTAGTAACTGTTTTGGCGATCAAATTTGGGTCGTAACATGCCTTAATCTTCAAAACTCGTAATTTTGTTAAGTTCAGTGTTATGTCCGTATGCCTTCTGCATCAAACGAAATTATCTTGTTCAAAACGAATTTAGTCCAACGAACTTAAGGTTTAACTTCGTTCAGTTCAGTCCAACGAATTTAATGTCTAACTTCGTTCAGTTCAGTCCAACGAATTTAATGTCTAACTTCGTTCTGTTCAGTCCAACGAATTTAATGTCTAAATTCGTTCAAGTTCAGTTCAAACAGACTTAAGGCTCACCTTCGCTCAGTTCATGTACGTAAAGTTCAGTTAAAACTATTTTGAGTCAAAATGTTCAAAGGACCAAATCATCAGTTCACCAAGGACATTTGTGATTTGAATAATCACTTAGACTAATACATGTACTGCTATATGGTTATTATGTGCATAGGAGTTCGGCAAGGCGTGATTGGGTCCCGATAGATATACTTATCTATCTTTGTACTTGTTCACTGTACCAGTTCTATATATTGTACCAGATCACTGTGAGTTCACTTATTCCCCCTTTCGTACATTTTTAAAGTTCTTTATCGGGGACTGAAAAACATGAAAACTATTTTGTACTTATATATATATACAGACTTATATATATATATTCTCTTGACTGTACTACGTACTATTTTGAGACAGACAGACTACTTTCAGACAGACTATTTACGTACAGCCAGACTATTTATGTTATGATACTTATTTTCTTAATGCGTGTTCTAGATCTTGAATGGGCAGGATCTTGAATACATACTGTTATGTACTTATTTTATGTATGAGGCCTAAGACTTACTGCTATCAATTCATCTCCCACCAGTTCTGGGAATGGACCGTAGGTATATGGACAACGCTGTTAGGGTAGGCCCATCCTCATTCTCCTCAGGACAGGAGAATGCATATTACCTAGACTTATTGATCACCTGTTCTGATCACATGCTCTGGTCACCAGTTCTGACCTAGCTCGTACTTATATACTTTCTGATTGCATGAGTTCCCTGATTTATCATAGCTCGTTATGGCCAAGCGGATTAGCAGTAATAATAGACATACATATTAAGTACATTACAGATTCTAAACTATTGTTATTACAGCAAGGTACATTTGACAGCCGTACAGACTATATAACTTGACTTTTATACATACAAGTACTATGTATATTTATAAAATACTTTATGTGAATCTCACCAACTACTTTCGTAGTTGACCTTTGAACTTATATGCTTTTCAGGCTAGGTACTAGATCTTTAGCATAAGAGTCTCCCGTTCTAAGCTCATCCTTTTGGTGACGGTTCGTGCATACAAGTCCTGGAGCTACGAAGGCCTTATTACTATTCTAGCTCAAGTACTGTTCTATGGGACAATTGTTCTGTCCCATGAATTTGGCTATTCTGATTTAGTTATATTCTGTAATAACATTTGTACTTCTGATCTAGACTTAATTATGATCCGTAATGACTTTGTTCTCTTGATCTTTGATTAATCTTAATGGCTGTGTTGAACTTGTACTGTGTGCATTTGTGCTTGTCTGTGCACCCCGTGTATTCCGCTTTAGCGGGGTGTTACACTAACCATCAAGACGGGATACTAAAAGTGGTCGCTTGAGTAATTTCTTGCGGCATAGTTACGTTGATCTAATATTTCCGGGTGGAGTGACTAACCAGCAATGTTAAAAGCATAACGGAATGCTTAAAGTTGATTAAAGTTGATAAGTTGATATCATTGATAAGTTGATTAAGTTTATTAAAGTTGATTAAGATGATTAAGTTGAATAAGTTGATCAAGATTATAAGAAGATATGTTGATAAGTATGATGTATCATTGATAGGCACAATTAGGAGTATTTACTCTACATGTGCTAATACGTGAGATATGTTTACATGTATTATGCTAAGTTATGAGATGTTGATTATGTTGAAAGTATACGATGATATGATATGAGATGTTGACCAAGTTGTAAGATATGTTGATATGTTAAAAGATGTTCATTAAGTTGTATGTACTCGTTGATGTGATATGAAATGTGATGGAAAGTGGGAGAAAGGGAAGTATGGGTTGATCTATGATAACTGTGGATGAAGTGTAATTTGATCATGTTTTAATAAGTAAAATATGACGAAGTATTATGAAAGTAAAATGAAGAACGTTTTATCAAAATGTGTGTATCTTACTTAGCTAATTTTATTAGCCAACACTTGCTTTTATGAGAATGTTGTGTCCTTTAGGATAAGCAGGTATAAGCTAGTGTAGTGCGTGGACCGTGAGATGGGTAGAAGAATAAAGAAAGATTAGCATTAGTTTCCCGATGCTTAGACTTCCCAGTTAGCCGTTGTTTGGCTACTTATTAATGACTTATTTTTTATGTATTGATGTATGGCATTTATGTTGGTGCCATAGATTGGATTTATCATTTATTGTTGTGACGATACGATTTAGTAGCACCATTTTTATGAAAGGTATCATCCGGTTACGGATGGGGCAGTTTTATATATACGTTTTCCGCAAAGTTTGAATGCCGTTAGGCAAAGATTTTTGAAATCCGGGTTTTAAAATGACGGGTGTTACAAAAGTCTCAAAGTTGTACGTGACACACCAAAAGATCTCCTACAGTAATGTTAATGCTGTGGAGAATGTTGACATGTCCGAATTGTGGCATAAGAGACTTAGTCACATGAGTGAAAAGGGAATGTCCATTCTTTCAAAGAAGAATGTGTTATCCGGGGTTCATGATGTTAGCTTAGGTAAGTGTTCTCATTGCTTGGCAGGGAAGCAGACTAGAGTTGCTTTCAAGAAGCATTCTCCTTTTCGAATGGAGAAAATACTTGATTTGGTTCATTCTGATGTTTGTGGGCCTATGAAGATCGACTAGGTCTCTTGGCGGCTATTATTACTTTGTCACATTCATCGATGATCATCCTAGGAAGATATGGGTTTATACCTTGAAGACCAAAGATCAAGTGTTAAGTGTGTTTAAGCAATTTCATGCCTCAGTTGAAAGAGAAAATGGGATGAAGCTTAAATGCATTCGGACCGACAATGGCGGTGAATACATTGGTCCGTTTGATGCTTATTGTAAAGAGCAGTGTATTCGACATCAAAAGGCTCCTCCAAAGACACCGCAGTTGAATGGCTTAGCAGAGTGGATGAACAGAACATTGGTTAAGAGAGTCAGATGTTTGCTTTCACATGTAGGGTTGCCTTCTACTTTATGGGGTGAAGCTTTGAACACCGTAGTTCATGTGATTAATCTAACCTCTTGTGTTCCTTTGTAGTTTGATGTTCCTAACAGGTTTTGTAGCGACAAAGATGTTTCTTATAATCACTTGCGGGTTTTTGGATTCAAGGCATTTGTGCACATTCCCAAGGATGAAAGGTTAAAGCTTTAGGTAAAGTCTAAGCCATGTGTATTCCTTGGTTATGGTTATGAACACGAGTTTGGGTACAGGTTGTATGACCCTGTTTCAAAGAAACTCATATGAAGCCGAGATGTTGTATTTGCTGAAAATCAGATTTTCAAAGATGTTGAGAAGAGAGAGACAGTGCCTCAACATAATGATACTTCTGCTGATTTTGATCCGGTTCCTCCACAACATGTTGATACATAGGTTGGAGATGATTTTCAGAATGACAACCAACAAGGTACTAATGATGTTGATGCTCATGAGCAAGAAGATGAAGACGTTCATCCAGAGTTACCAGTACCAGATATGCTACCATTTGTTCCACTTAGGCTGTCTAACAGAGACCGTCATCCTTCCAACCAATATTCTACTAATGAGTATGTTTTACTCACTGATGGGGTAGAGCCCAAGTGTTATGTAGAGGCTATGGAAGATGATCACAAGGGAGTGGGCTGAAGCCATGCAAGATAAGATGAGTTCCTTGCATGAGAATCATACTTATGGGTTGGTGAAGTTGCCTAAAGGCAAGAAAGTTCTGAAGAACAAGTGGGTTTATAAAGTGAAGACAGATGAGAACTCTTCCAGACCCAGGTACAAAGCTAGGTTGGTTGTTAGGAGATTCAGTCAGAGAAAGGGTATCGATTTTGATGAGATTTTCTCTCCAGCCGTGAAGATGGGCTCTATTCGAGTGGTTCTTGGTTTGGTAGCTAGTCTTGATCTTGAGGTTGAGCAAATGGATGTCAAGACAGCTTTCCTTCACGGTAACTTGGATAAAGAAATCTACATGGAGCCACCTGAAGGGTTTCAGGTTATGGGCAAAAAGGATTATGTGTGTAGACTTCGGAAAAGTTTATATGGGTTGAAGCAAGCACCAAGACAGTGGTACAAGAAATTTGAGTCAGTTATGGGGGAGCAATGATGACATACACCTTATCGGTACGAAGGACCTATCACAAGCAGGTTGCGATACGAAGGACCGTCCAATACAAAGATTCCGCAGCGAGATAATAGAGATAAGAATTGTTCTCCTATAATTTCAGGATTTGATCTTATCACTTGTAGCCAATAAAGAAGGAAACAAGCCTCCTGGATTCTTGTTTCCTAAGACTTGGGTAAACCCTAAGAAGTGTTAACTTTTCCACCAAGATTAATCTCCCTATAAAAGGAGATTCATAAGACCCCACGAAGAGGGGATTTTTCATTCCTACTCGATCAGATCTAAAAACATAATAGCACGTTCTCAATCGGCTAACAATCAAACCATAACTAATTGGCGTAAAGAGATCAACTTTACCTTCGGAGAACCGCCAACAAACAACCAAAAACACCCATCATCCCCTTTTCTAAACCTAATCTCAGTTTGGTGTACAATCATTTGGCGCTATTCGTAGGACCAAAATTACTCCAAAAAGAAAAACCCACCGAAAAGATTTTTGTACGCATGCCAGAGATGGTAAAAAAGAACAAGGGCAGATCCCTGAATGATAGGAGATTAACCTTGGCAGTCACCCAAGGGACCGCCCGCCATCCAAGCTTGGTCAAGAACACACAGGAAGGTTTTTATTTCCCTCCGTTAGGGCAAAATAAACCTTTCAATGACCCTCTTATCATTCAAGCCATGATATTTAATATCTAGGTACGAAGGGTCTATCTAGATAGCGGGAGCGAGTGCGATGTAATGTTCGAACATTGCTTCCTCAAACTACCGGATGCCCTACGGGCCAGAAAAACGGACCCACATGGCCCACTAGTCGGTTTCTCGGAAGAGCACGCATGGCCATTGGGAGAAATTGACTTGGATGTTACCATCAAAGATTGAGCATACGAAAGGACCGAAACCCTAGATCTATCGATAGTACGATCTCCATCACCTTATAACAACCTTTTGGGAAGGACCGCGATGCAACGACTAGATATGGTCCCCTCAGTAATCCACAGGCTTATCAAGTTTCAATGCAAAAATGGGATAGGTACGATTTGCTCGTCTTACGAACAAACAAAGCATGTCAACGATGTAAAAAGGATGGAAGACGGGGAGGTTACCCCCCGAAATTGACTTGGGAAAAAGGATACATCGCCAAGGTCACAGTTAATCTAGGCTTCTCGGTTCAGACCATTTCCATAGGCGCTCAGCTCTCAGACGAGTGCAAATGAAAGCTTCATAAATTACTTCAGTCAAATATGGATATATTCGCATGGGAATATACGGACATGACGGGAGTCCCGAGGGTCCTCACGTTGGAAGGGAAATTCTTCGTAACAGAGCATCGCTTGAACGAGTGAAGGCACATAGAACCAACCCATCAGAAAAAGCGCAGCCTCTCCGCTAACAGAGATGAAGCAGCCAGAAAGGAAGTGAAGGAGCTGTTGAAAGCAGGAATAATAAGAGAATCTGTTTACCCAATCTGGATCGCAAATCCTGTAATGGTCAAAAAAGGAGACGGGGGGTGGCGGATGTGTGTTGACTTTACCAATATAAACAAAGCATGCCCCAAAGATTGCTACCCCTTGCCGAGATCGATTGGAAGGTAGAATCACTAGCAGGACACAAACTGAAATTTTTTCGGACGCATATAAAGGATACCACCAAATACAAATGGTCGAAGAGGACGAAGATAAAATAGCATTTTACACAAGCAATGGAACCTACTGCTATCGGAAGATGCCATTCGGTCTGAAGAACGCAGGGGCTACGTGTTATGGGTGAAATTTCAGGTTTCATTATCTTGGGATCTCAAGATCATGGACCTTCAGGATCTTGACACGCCTTGACGAATTACTAACGATAAACTTCAAGTATTGTTTCTATGAGAATATTATTCAGGTAACTTGATATTTATCACAAGGGAAATATCTCTAACGGTACAAAAGGGATTCATCACATGTCTTATTTGATCAACACGCAAAGAAGACTTAGTCCAACATCATAATCGGACTTCAAGAGGAATTCAGCATGAGGAGAATATCTTCAAACGGCTACAATATGAGTCAAGATATGTTCCAACGTTCACCAGATGAAGACCAGGAAGATCCCTGTAATTTCGAAAAATTAGTTACTAGGCTGCTCTATATAAACGAGGACCTGATCGATCATAGGATATACAACGTTACACACACTCACATATTTACTTGCTTATTTTCTCTACTCATACTTGTAAACAACCAACACACTTTTCTTTACTTAGAAAGATCGATCAAGTCGCTCTATCATTTTAACCAATTTACACCATTAATAAAAGAATAATGTAGGGACGATTGCTTCCTCCCGGGGTTTGTATGCCGGCAATCCATAAAGGATTAAGGGCTTTTCCTTGATAACAAATCTCGGTGTTCTTTGTTCCTTTCTCTTTATTTTCCGCATTTATTTACGTTTATCTTTCTTTATCTTGCTTAATCTATCTTATATTTGATTATATAGTTATTTGCGAAATCTTTTGACTACTTTCTTTTGTTTAAGTCGACATAATCTTGATTTATCATACTTATTTTAAACGCATCTTTGAATCTAAACTAATTTTACAAGCCCTTAACCTCAAGAACGAAAGTTTGGTTACATAATTGATCTAAGTCTTCAAGGTTGATTATCTTGGATAATTTTTGACCAAAACAATTTGGCGCCCACCGTGGGGCAAAAGGTGCTTTCGATCTGATAAAAAATCTTTTTGATTTTCATGAATCTCGATTTTTCAAAATCTAAAACCAAAGATGTCGACTCAACCAACTAATTCTTCGCAAATTACTCCTGTTATTTCTTCTCCTTTGCCTCCTCCACCTCCAAGACGTGCTTCTTATCGAAGAAACAGGAACAATGCTGCTCAAACTTCTGCCCAGGATAAAGGAAAGGAGCCAATGGATTCATTCCAGATCCCAGACTTATCTGGAGAAATTCCGGCAGGAAACTCATCTCAGGAGAATGCAAGATCAAGCCAGACTCAAAGAAGGAGTTTTGACGACGATTATGGCAATCCGAATCCCTACAATACCGGATCTAGGAATGTTAACTCTGAAGAACTGCCTGACTTGTTTATTATTTTGCAGAATCTTGATAAGACAATTAAGACTAATCAAGAATATAATCAGGCACAATTCAAAATTCTTGAGTCAAGGATTTTTGAAAACAGACCACCGATGACTCATAGGAATTTGTTTTCAACGACTCCAACTGCTCCTGAGTCTGCTCCTATTAATACGTCGATGCCAACTGCGACTCCTAATTTTAGGAGTAATATTCCGCAAAACACTCATGTTGCTGGAACATCTGCCACCATGAGTGCAGGTTTGAACAATTCTAATAATTTTGCTGGATCTTTTGCATTTACTAATCCATCGCAGGGACAAGGAGCAAATGATTACATCGCTAGAGAATTTTAGAAGATTAAAGACATGATTTCGAGCATTCCTGGATTTTGCAATCCAATTCCTGAAGTCAACCCTGCGTCCTATCTAATCAACAGATATGGCGACAGGATTGCGAACGTAGAAATCTCGAAGAAATTCCAAGTTCCAAATATGAAACCATATGATGGAAATGGTGCCGATTCCATCAAATTTGAAAGAAGCTTTCTTATGCAGAAGCTTTGGATCGACACTATCTAGATCAGCCTTAAAATGGCTGCAGAGTTTGCCTCCTCTATCTATTAATTCTTTCGCTGATTTAACAAATTTATTTTATAGTCAATTTTTATGCAGTAGGACTTTTGAGAAATTGACTGATGATCTATATAAAATAATTCAAAAACCGCATGAATCACTTAGAGATTTTATGACTAGATTTACAAAAGAATCTCTTAATATTCCTAATTTAGATATGTTAACCTCTATTCAAGCTTTGCAGAGAGGTCTCCATAAAGGATCTAAATTCCAGGAAGATCTCATAATGACGCCATGCAAAAATTTAGATGAAGCAAAAGCAGGGGCAGCAAGATTTATAAGGCTCGAAGAAAATGAACTTACAACTTCGAAATTAGATGCCTTATCGTATGATCGTCCAAATCGGAAGGCAGAAACCCCGGTGTTTAAACCGAGACACAAACCTTACTCAAGACATGTAGATGATGAAGTCAATGTCGTTGAAGAAGATGACGGGGTCGAATACCCAACTTTGGCATCATACTGTTTCTCTGTAGGAACTCCTGGCATTATAATGGTGCTTAGAGATCTTGGAGACAAGGTGAGATGGCCTCAGAAGAAAAATGACGGATACTTCAAGAAGAAAGATCCTAGCCAGTGGTGTGCTTATCATGAAGACTTTGGCCATATCACCGAAGATTGCAAGATGTTAAGAAGAGAAACATCCACTTTATTAGCATAAGGATATTTGACAGAACTCCTTGGAAGGAAGAAGGCCAAAGATGTTGAAGGCTTGGACTTTTCCAAACCAAAATCAACACAAAAAGCAGATTCCCCACCAGCGAATGCAAAAGTAATTAATACCATCTCTGGGGATCGGAAGTGTGCGGGACAACATATTCAGCAGCAAAAAGACTTGCAAAGAAAAGCAAAGAAGATAAAGGAGAAAGAAGTGTGAAGAAAGCATCAATTTCGGACTCAGACATTATCTCCTTTGAAGAAGATTTTGATGATATCATGGAACCTCATCATGATGGGCTGGTAATTTCTTTTTATCGCTAACCATTATGTTCGCAGGATTTTGATAGATAATGGGAGCTCAGTGAATATCATTAAGCTGGAGACATTACGAAGAATGGATATCTCGGAAGAAGATATCAATGGAAAGGCTTCTCCATTGATTGGATTCAGTGGGGAAACTAAATATACAGTGGGTGAAATAAAATTACCAGTTTATGTTGGAGGGATGAATTCGATGCAGAAATTCTGTGTCTTAGATTCTCTCCTAGGATGCAACATAATCTTGGGAAGACCCTGGATACATGAAATGAAGGCAGTACCTTCAACATATCACCAATGTGTTAAACTTCCAACACCTTGGGGAGTAGTTACTGTCAAGGGAGATCAGCAAGAAGCAAGAGAATGCTACACATCCAGCACGAAGTCAGCTGCAAAGCCAATTTCACAATAGCAATTACAGAAAAGGGTCTTCGATGTAGACGAACCAGAAGAGCAAGATGTAAAGGAAGTTATCTTGGTTCCTGAAGATCCTAACATTAAAGTTGTAATAGGGAAAAAGATATCAAAAGATATGGAAGTCAAATTTACTGATTTCCTCAAAGCTAGAATGAAGACTTTCGCTTGGAAACAAGAAGATATGACTGGAATATCAAGAGATGTCATCACACACAAGCTGGGAATCGAGAAAAGCTTCAAGCCTATTCAGCAAAAAAGAAGAAAATTTGCTACTGAAAGAAATGCTATAATCCAGGAAGATGTTGAAAGATTATT
The DNA here is from genome assembly GCF_010389155.1 of Erigeron canadensis. NCBI lineage: Eukaryota > Viridiplantae > Streptophyta > Magnoliopsida > Asterales > Asteraceae > Erigeron > Erigeron canadensis. The sequence goes on from NC_057765.1 coordinate 22,999,654, forward strand.
AAAGGCTAAAATAATCAGAGAAGTTAAATTCCCAGAATGGCTGGCAAACGTGGTGGTCGTACAAAAGAAAATTCGAAAATGGAGAGTTTGTGTAGATTTTACTGATCTAAACAAAGCTTGTCCAAAAGATCCATTTCCACTACCACATATTGATGCAATGGTCGATGCAACTTCGGGACATGAGATGCTAACATTCATGGATGCCTCTTCAGGATTTCAACAGATACAAATGGAACCTGAAGATCAGGAAGCCACAGCCTTCATGACACCGACAGGTATTTATTGTTATATTGCAATGCCTTTTGGTTCTAAAAATGCAGGTGTAGCATATCAAAGGCTAGTGAATATGATGTTCAAAGATCAACTGGGGGATACCATGGAAGTTTATATAGATGATATGGTGGTAAAGTCCAAGAGAGCTGAAGATCACTTAAAGGATCTTGAAGTACCCTTCAACATCCTGGACAAGTACAATATGAAGTTAAATCCCGCCAAGTGTAATTTTGGAGTCGGAGCTGGAAAATTGTTAGGATATATGGTCACCAAAAGAGGAATTGAAGCTAGCCCAGAGCAAATTAAAGCAATATTAAATTTGAAGTCTCCGTCGAATGCTAAAGACATCCAAAGATTAACTGGCAGATTAGCAGCTCTCAACAGATTCATTTCAAGATCCCCAAATAGATGCAAAGAACTTTACGATATTCTGAAAAAGAATAAGAAATTCGAATGGGGTGAAAAGCAAGAAGAGGCCTTTTAGGAATTAAAAAAGTACTTATCAACCCTTCCGCTGCTGATGAAGCCTGAAGATGGTGAGCCTTAATATCTTTACATGGCAGTATCATCAAATGTAGTAAGCACAGTTCTTGTAAAGGAATCTGAAGGCACACAGAATCCCGTCTACTACGTAAGTAAAAGTTTAATTGATGCTGAAACCAGGTACTCTCATCTCGAAAAACTCATACTTGCATTAGTCATGGCATCTACTAAACTTAGACATTCTTTTGAAACGCATGCTATACATGTTAGGACAAATTACCCTATAAAATGTGTGCTTAGAAAACCTGAAGTATCAGGAAGAATGGGTAAATGGTCTATAAAATTAAGTGCCTTTAACTTAGTATATGAACCTAGAAATGCTATAAAATCTCAAGCTTTAGCTGATTTTGTGGCTGATTTTAGTACTGACTTATAACAAAAAGTGGACTTAGAAGTTAAAATGCTAGAAGAAGCAACTGAAAAATGGATCCTATATACTGATGGTGCTGCTAATGTTAAAGGAATAGGATTAGGTATCGTACTAAAATCGCCACAGGGGGATATCATACCCCAAGCAGTAAATTGTCATTTCATAGCTACTAATAATGATGTAGAATACGAAGCTTTAATTTCTGGTATGCAATTGGCTAAAGATATGAATATTAGGAACCTTAAAGTACATGTAGATTCATTACTTTTAGCAAATCATTTTAATGGATCATACGCTGCGAAAGGAGAAAAATTAATGCAATATCTAGATATAGTTAAGAAATTAGCTGAAAATTTTGACTTATTCGATATAGAACAAGTACCTAGAGAAGAAAATGTTGAAGCTGATGCCTTAGCAAACCTAGGTTCAACAACTAAGATTTCGTTTGAAACTAGTATTCCTATAGTTCATGTTCTATATCCTGCCATAGATAAAGATTCTCATAAAACTTTAGCTATTCAAGATAGTGAAACTGGAGAATCTGAAAACAATCAAACTTCATGGATGACACCTGAAAGGAATATATAAGCAATGGGACAATTCCTAAGGATGAAAACCCAAAGGCTTTTCGAATGAAAACTGCACATTATTCTATGATAAATGGTATCTTGTATAGAAAGTCTCTAGCAGGACCATATCTTAGGTGTTTAGAGGAACCCGAGATCAAAGAGGTTCTTAAAGATATTCACGAAGGAGAATGTGGGAACCACACAGCTGGAAGATCCTTACATTCGAAAATCTTAAGGACTGGTTATTATTGGCCAACCATGAATCAAGATGCTGAAGATTATGCTAGGAAGTGTGATGCTTGTCAAAGACATAGCAACATTCATCATCAACCAGCTGAACCTATGTATCCAGTTTTGTCACCATGGCCATTCATGAAGTGGGGAATGGATATTGTAGGACCAATGACAGAATCTTCAGCGGGGAAGAAATATTTTTTTGGCAATGACAGATTATTTTTCAAAATGGATTAAAGCTGAAGCATATTCCAAGATCCAGGAGTCTCATGTTATATCCTTCATCAAAAGGAATATATTGACCAGATTTGGGGTTCCAGCAGAGATAATTTGTGACAATGGTTCACAATTTATTGGAAAGAAAACCACAAATTTCTGTGAAAGATGGGGAATCAAGATGATCACTTCTAAAGAAATAAGATTATTATGAACAATCTAAAGAAAATACTGGGACAGGCCAAAGGAAAATGGGCTGAAGAGTTACCATTTGTCTTATGGGCTGATCGCACAACCTCTAAAAATGCAACTGGGCAAACCCCATTTTCGCTTGTTTTTGGAGCAGAAGTAGTATTGCCCACTGAAATGGACTTACCAACTGCTAGGATAAGACTATTGACTTATGAGAAAAACAAAGAATTAATGTTTGAAAGCTTGGAAGCTCTAGATGAATTACGAGAAAGAACCAGAATAAGAATAACAGCTTATCAACAACGAATCGCCAAGTCTTATAATAAGAATTTAAGATTAAGACGATTGCAAGTTGGGGATTTGGTGTTAAAGAAAGCTTTGATCAAGCCTGATGGGAAATTGAACCCGAAATGGGAAGGACCTTATTTGATCGAGGCAGAAGCTGATAAAGGATCTTATTGGTTACAAGATCTAGAAGGTAAATTAGTTCCAAGAGCTTGGAACGCCATCCACCTTAAGTTATATCATGTCTAATTAATTTTGTCTCATTGACAAAATCAGGTATGATTTCTAAATCCTTTTTTATTTATTCATTTATTTATTTATTTGTTTATTCTTCAAAATGATGATACTAACTTGAGCGTCGGACGTCAGTTTCTAAGGATTTCAATTTATAGGATCTCAAAGGATATTCAACATCATACATAGCAACGTGGAACAAGGTCTTCACCTTTTGTCTTTCACGCCAACTTTTGGTTGGGGGTTTTCACCCTCTCTTACGATTTGCCCATGTCGCACGTTCATTAATTTCACAGCTGAAGGGTTAAATTCCAAGGTTGTCGAAATTAATTCTACCGATTATCAATGTCACCATCGATCTCCCGAAATGGCTAACCACACCACCCATTACACAAACACATACGAAAAAGCTAACCACGCCTCCCAAGCATGTTCAAGATATTGAGACACCCTCATTATCTTGGACTCCAATGTCCCTACGAGAATATTAAAATCAAGAATTTCCTTCTTAATTTTAATCCCCTCCAAAGATCATATCGGTCCCATTTATATTTTATTACTACATGAATATAGTGGAACTGACAAACAATTAAGACGTTGGATGCTTGAAGATCACAATTTACAAGTGGATCTTAATTACATATCACAAGGTGCATGTATCTTACCCTATAATTATTACTTTGATTTGATTTGTTACTGTTGATATAGTCAAATAAGTCAAGGGTAATAATTAACTGACATGTGATATCATGCAAACGATTATTTAATTTTCCAATTTTAACCCCATTAACATCATTGATTTTTGGAATCGAAGCAATAAAGATCAAAAGATAAATATTTTTCATTCATCACGAAAATATTTACAAAGGATAAAACTGCTTGATAGCAGTTACAATCAAAAGAGTTTAAAAATGGGCTCTGGCCTTTGCATTATATCCTTCATTGCCCATATACATAACTACTCGTCAGAATCAGAAGGCTTCAACTTTTTGGGGACTTTCGTATAGACTAGATCTACTTGCGCCGTTTGAAGTTCTTCCTTGGTTTTTGCCAGTTCTGCTTCTAACTCTCTTATCCTGGAAACTTGAGCTTTTCTTTCATCCAAGAGTTGAAAAATATACTGATTTTGGCTTTTGATTTCTTGGTCTTTAATACGCGCAACTTCCATATGCGCAAACCTCATTTGAGAAAAGCACTGTGGGAAACATTTCAAAGGGTCATTTTTACAAATCGAATATAACGAAAGAAAAAATAATGAAAATTTTATTTTCTTACATAAAGGAGCCTCGTTTCTGACTTCGTAGTGCCCCAATTTACCCTTGGGCGCTCGTGGACTTCAAGGTGTGAATCTCCGTTGCTGATTTCAGACATGTTAATGTTATAAGAATTAATAGAAATGGAGAAAAAGATGAAAACTTTTTTGAGCATAAAAAGATTCATGATTTTTTAAAAAGAATGGTATGCTTATATAGAGGGGTAAAACGATGGGAATAAACCGTCAAGACTCTTGGTTATCTTATCTCCACACGTCTTATCCTCGGGGTGAATTCAAAAATTAACTCCTTGACTTTGGTCGAAGCGTACTCCGGAAGATTCAAAATTATTTTGAGCAAAGCTATTTTAAACAAAATTGATTTTTTATCAAAATAACTTTGAGGACAATTGTTATGGGTGAAATTTCAGGTTTCATTATCTTGGGATCTCATGATCATGGACCTTCAGGATCTTGACACGCCTTGACGAATTACTAACGATAAACTTCAAGTATTGTTTCTATGAGAATATTATGCAGGTAACTTGATATTTAGCACAAGGGAAATATCTCTAACGGTACAAAAGAAATTCAACACATGTCTTATTTTATCAACATGCAAAGAAGACTTAGTCCAGCATCATAATCGGACTTCAAGAGGAATTCAACATGTGGAAAATATCTTCAAACGGCTACAATATCAGTCAAGATATGCTCCAACGTTCACCAGATGAATACCACGAAGATCCCTGTAATTTCGGAAAATTAGTTACTAGGCTGTTCTATATAAACGAGGACCTGATCGATCATAGGATATACAACGTTACACACACTCACATATTTACTTGCTTATTTTCTCTGCTCATACTTGTAAACAACTAACACACTTTTCTTTACTTAGAAAGATCGATCAAGTCGCTCTATCATTGTAACCAATTTACACCATTAATAAAAGAACAATGTAGGGACGATTGCTTCCTCCCGGGGTTTGTATGCCGGCAATCCATAAAGGATTAAGGGCTTTTCCTTGATAACAAATCATGGTGTTCTTTGTTCCTTTCTCTTTATTTTCCGCATTTATTTACGTTTATCTTTCTTTATCTTGCTTAATCTATCTTATATTTGATTATATAGTTATTTGCGAAGTCTTTTGACTACTTTCTTTTGTTTAAGTCGACATAATCTTGATTTATCATACTTATTTTAAATGCATCTTTGAATCTAAACCAATTTTACAAGCCCTTAACCTTACGAACGAAAGTTTGGTTACATAATTGATCTAAGTCTTCAAGGTTGATTATCTTGGATAATTTTTGACCAAAACACTACGTATCAGAGACTGGTAGATAAGGCCTTCGCCTCGCAGATAGGAAGAAACCTGGAGGCATACGTCGATGACATGCTCATCAAAAGCAAGGACAAAGAAAGCCTCATAGAAGACATTCGTGAAACCTTTGGAAACTTCCGAAGGATCAATATGAAACTTAACCCTAAAAAATGTTCTTTCAGGGTGGAAGAAGGAAAGTTCCTGGGGTATTACATCAGCAACAAAGGTATTCATGCAAACCCCTCAAAGGTAAACAAATTGAAACAGATATCGGCGCCTAAGACTATTAAGGAAGCCCAAAGTCTAAATGGTAAGCTCGCTGCCCTCAGTCGCTTTCTCTCTCGAGGGGCCGATAGACAACTCCTCTTCTTCAAAATATTAAAAGGATGTGTCATGAACAAAGATTTTACGTGGACGGAAGAGGCAGGGAAGGCTCTGGAACAAATGAAAGAATGCATTGCAAATCTACCAACACTTACAGCCCCTAAACCTAAAGAAACACTATTTGTGTATTTAGCAGCCTCATCGGAATGCGTCAGCACTGTGTTGGTAGCTGAAAGAGAAAGGCAGCAGATATCAATCTATTTTGTAAGCAGGGTTTTGCAGGGAGTCGAAGCCAATTACCCAGAATTAGAAAAACTTGTCCTAGCATTAGTTCATGTGACACGAAGGCTACGAAGGTACTTTCAAGCCCATCCCATTGTCGTGTTATCCGACAAACCCATAAAATAGATATTATTGAAGCCAGAAAAGTCAGGAAGAGTGGCAAAATGGGACATTGAACTAAGAGAACACGACATAGAATTCAGAGCGTGACACGCATTTAAAAGACAGGTGATGGCCGATTTCATTAGCGAAGTACATGAAGGCAAAAGCTCTATGACACATTCTGTGTCGCTAGAAGTAGTGAGGAATGTCGAAAGCGACACATGGAAACTATATACCGACGGGGTTGCCAGCTCCGATGGCTGTGGAGCCGGGCTCATGCTGATCAGCCCAGAGGAAATAGAATCTACCTATGCATTAAGGTTTGAGTTTAAGGTGACAAATAACGAAGCTGAATACGAGGCACTACTGGCATGGCTTCGCATCGCAAGAGATATGAAGATACGGAACATCCAAGTGTAAGGGTTGTATGAAGCAAAACAAGGTACCACGAAATTATACCTACAGAAGGTATAAGAACTAATAGAATATTTTAGTCATTTCGAAATTGAGCATATAAGAAGGAACCAGAACAAAAAGGCAGATGCCCTGAGTAAGCTAGCTTCTCTCACGTTTGGACACCTGGGAAAGCAGGTGCTGGTAGAGGTCCTAAAAGAAAGATCAATCGAAGAAAGACAAATGGCGGGCCTCATAGAAAAAGAAGGCACAACATGGATGACCCCTATATATGAGTATATAGTAAGTGGGATACTCCCTGCAGACAAAGATGAAGCCCGTAAAATAAGAATCAAAGCCCCGCAGTACAAGATACTGGACAAAAAGCTATACAAAAAAGGTTTTCTCATTCCTTGGCTTCGCTGCGCAGGGCCTAAGCAAGCAGAAACAATTATTAGAGAAATACATAAGGGAATCTGCGGGGCACATTCGGGTTTTTCTCGAATTCTGCAAAAACTTGCAGATAACACAGTCGTTTACATCCATATACCATCCCCAAGGAAACGGGCAGGTAGAAGTAACCAACAGAGAAATAATCAAGGGAATAGAAAAAAGGCTAAAACAAAGTCATAAAGGATGGATAGACGAGCTACCGCTGGTCCTATGGGCTAATAGGACAACACCCAAACGAAGCAACGGGGAAACCCCGTTCAGTCTCGCATTTGGGACGGAGGCCATAGTACCAGCAAAATTTTAGGTCTCCACACACAGGATGTTAAATACCGAAGGAAATTCAGTGAAATTAAGAATTGATCTGGACCTATTGGAGGAGCGAAGAGAAATCGTGGCCATCAGGGAGGCCGCCTTCAAGAAGAAAATCGAGGGATACTACAATAAAAGGGTAAACCCCACAACATTTAAAACCGGAGACTACGTACTACGGTTAAATAGCGCAAGTGAGAAAGAGTGCACAAGGAAGTTAAGGCTAACATGGGAAGGTCTATATCGAGTGCAGACAGCCTTCGGAAATGGAGCATACAAATTGGAGACAGTCGAAGGAGCTCTGGTCGACAGAACCTGGAACAGTTCAAACTTAAGAAAATTCCACTGTTAGCTTTTCTTTCTTATCCTATGAATATTTTTCGAATAATTTTCCAAACATCCAAATAAAGCAGAAGACCTGCAATAAATGTTACAAGGACCTATAGTCTTCACACATTCAACGAGCGATAATCATAGTCCTACATACACATGGTCACGTACCACATTAATAAAGCCCTATGAGGGATGACATAAAAGACTAGTCAGTTTAATGTAGAGGATCGCAACCTCATAAAAGGAAAAAGCTGACAGGGACGCCTGTATAGACGACCTTATACAAAATATATTTAACAAACATATTGGAATAAAAGTGGAAGACATAAAAGTCTGATACATAAAACTCCCATAATATAGAATTTTTAGCCTATGGCTAATCAAAACGAGGCTTCACAACTAGAATGTCATACACCCCGGAGTTGCGAAAGTGGGTAATATCGTGAATATAATTACTATAGTAACTTGCCAGTTTCAAGATGGATTGGTCAAATGCCTCCTTTGCTTCCAAGTACTCGGGAGAATGCTCTGAGTGGGTAGCAGACAGGATCCCCTTCTTCCTGGAGGAATTCACAACAGTATCAATTAGAGTAACGACTTGAGGACCTGTTGCAAGAGTCTCACATAAATGTGGAATTACCTTCTTCACAAATGCTTCCACCTCTTCCCGCAGGTACATGTTCTCCAGATCCTTCTGTAGGAGTTCATCATGACGCCCCTCCAAACCAGTCTGAAGAGCCTTCACTTCCACATCTTGCTCCGACAATCATTTCTCCAGTACGACAATTCTGTCAAGCAAACTCCCAACAACTAACTGTGACTCTTTTAACAAATCTTGAGAATACTCGTATTCTCGGCATAAGCCACGAACCAAAAGTTTTTTCCGTTCACTCATCTCTTATGACATAAGTTCTTCCTCCATAAATTTACGAGCAGTATCCCCAGAAAATGATATGGAGGGTACGCCAACAAGACTCTTCCCCTTCTTAGCAACGACATTATCTACAAGAACGGAAAATGATCCAACCTCTGTTGCTTTTCTCTTAGATGCCATAACTGCAGAATACTGTAGATAGCAATAATAATGGTTAAACACGATTGCACGATTCTCAACAAAACAAAAAGCAAAACTCGCAAACGGAGAAAGGCGAAACACACACACCAAGTTCTCTGAAGTGATGAAAATAAAACAACGGTTGCGTGTCTTTATGAAAACAAACCCTAACCGTCGATTAGAGACTTCGGGATATGTGCACTGACATAACTACATTACCTTGAACTGGGGGACTTGATGACATACCCCTTATCGGTACGAAGGACCTATCACAAATAGGTTACGATACGAAGGACTGTCCGTCACAAAGGTTTCGCAACGAGATAATAGATATAAGAATTATTCTCCTATAATTTCAGGATTTGATCTTATCACTTGCAGCCAATAAAGAAGGAAACAATCCTCCTTGATTCTTGTTTTCTAAGACTTAGGTAAACCCTAATAGTCTTACCTTTTCCTCCAAGATTAATTTCCCTATAAAAGGAGATTCATAAGACCCCACGAAGAGGGGATTTTTCATTCCTACTCGATCAGATCTAAAAATATAATAGCATGATCTCAATCGGCTAACAATCAAACCATAACTAATTGGCGTAAAGAGATCAACTCTACCTTCGGGGAATCGCCAATAAACAACCAAAAACACCCATCATCCCCTTTTCTAAACCTAATCTCAGTTTGGTGTACAGTCAAGCAAGGCTACCGAAAGACGACTTCAGACCATTGTGGTTTCTTTTAGAGATTTGGTGATGATGATTTCATCATATTGTTGCTTTATGTTAATGACATGCTGATTGTTGGCAAGAATACTGCAAGAATTGCCCAGTTGAAGCAAGATTTGAGCAAGTCTTTTGATATAAAAGACTTAGGGCCAACAAGTCAGATCCTTGCCATTCGGATAACTCGTGATAGAGGTGCCAAGAAGTTACATATGTCACAGGAGCAATACATTGAAAAGGTGCTTCGCAAGTTCAACGTGTAAAATGCTAAAGTCGTTAGTCCCCCCCTTACTACCAACTTAAAGCTAACAGATGCAGATTGCCTTTCTTCAAAGGAGGATGTTAAAGAGATGGATAGAGTTCCATATGCCTCTGTAGTTGGTAACTTGATGTATGCTATGGTATACACTAGACCTGATTTAGCTCATGCAGTTGGTGTTGTTAGTCGGTTTATGTCAAATCCGGGTAAGAAGCATTGGGAAGCAGTTAAATGGATTTTCAGATATCTGCGAGGTTCCTCTAAGATGGGTATTACACTTGGAGATGAGAAGCCAATGCTGGTTGGTTACACATATTCAGATATGGCCGGTAACAAGGATAACATGAGTTCTACTTTGGGTTATTTGATGACTTTTGCTAGTGGGGCTGTTTCATGGCAGTCAAGATTGCAAAAGTGTGTTGCCTTGTCTACAACAGAGGCTGAGTATATGGCAGCATCAGAAATATCTAAAGAACTATTGTTGTTGAAAAGGTTTTTGCGAGCTTGGCTTCAAGCAACAACACTACATGGTTCTTTGTAATAATTAAAGTGCTATTCACCTTGCTAAGAAATCTATGTTTCATAAGAGATTATCTTGAAGATGGTTTGTTTGAACTTGATAAAGTTCATACCGAAGATAATGGTTCCGATATGTTGACTAAGCCGTTAGCAAGGGATAAGCTCAAGGTTTGTTGCTCGATCGTTGGGATGGAGGAATCTTCCTCATAGTCAGGAAAAGAGGGAGATTTTTTGGGTTGTTTTTCCTTTGGCCGATGAGGAAGAAGCCCACAAATTAGTCCCATATCCAAGATTCCCTTTGACTCTTGTTGACTTGTATCTTTAGGGCATCAGTTGATAAAGGGTTTGTGTAGCCATTTATCAAATTAACACAATAATAGAAGAGAGAAAAAGAGATCAAATTCCATCAGCTCATTTTTACCCTGCAGCATCCTAGAAAACCTTCGATCCCCGGAGATTGAACCGTTGGATAGTTCTCAATCTTGGACAGTAGCTTCACAGCATTTGGGCCAACATTCTGGACAGTTGAATTTGTGTCAAGAGGTCTGAAGCTCGAGTTACATTGGCTGGAATATAGGACAGAAAATCAGTGTTCTTCTTTTGTCTTTGTTTTGTTTCCATACATCTTGATGCTTTATTCCAAGTGTATGATGATTCTTGTATGCCTCTAGTATATCTAGATAAGGTCTGATTGTATTGCTCTATTATTAGTGGTAGTGGATTTTAAGCGGTTTAAGGGTCCCGTGGTTTTTACTCTCTTTAAAATGGTTTTCCACGCTAAAAGTTCTTGTGTTTGTGTGCTATTATTTTCTGATCTTGTTACCATTAGGGGCTGATTTTGATTGCATTTAGGGTTCCCTATTTGTTAGTTTCATTTTAGGTTCATACGGGTTGAAAAAGATTGCCAAACGAAGGGGTTATTTTTGCATTTGTGTTTACCGTTGTGGCCTTATTTCCCATCAGTTACATGACAAACAATTCCTTGAAAAATCAAAATATAACTCAATTGACACAAAACAATATCTATACACGTCTTCCCATGTATCCATCTAATGATATTCTGCAAAATCTACAAATGGGCACATGAAGTCATGCATCTTCATTATATAGTTCTTGTGTCTTTATTGAAGCTTTTGCTAGATCGAGTTCAACCCACTGGAGAGGTGAGAGTCTACAAATCACTGGCTCTTGTGACATGGCTCTTGTGACATTGTTGACATTTTTCTTAGTTTTTAATATATAATTTAACTCTTTCTTCATTATTATTAGATACAATAAACAAACAAAAAATGGAAAAGAATTGATAATTTGAGTTTCAAAGTTTACTTCAAATTCTTCTTTATCTATATATATATATACATATAATATGGGGGATGGAAATATAAGGTTGTTAGGTACCTAAGCATAGGTGTGAAGACTCGTATATTTTTTTTTAATCCATAAAATTCATGGGACCCAAGCATTTATTCATTAATCAAGAATTATTAAAATTTGTATGCGAGGGGTTCCACGCCTAAACTTAGGTGCCAGACAACCTTATATTCACTTTTCCCATAATATATATATATATATATATATATATAAGGTAGCTTTCCAATAAGAACATGTTTTAAAATGAGAACGGTGAGAATAGAGGATAAAATAGGAAGTTTAGCATTGAAATGGTAGTTTCCCTTTTAAACCTCTTTTTAATAATTTAAAAATGTAACCATCATGTTATTACAAAATTCGTTCCATCCACATCCCTTTTTCATTTTATATTTGATCTGCACGTTTGCTACATCAAACAAAATTATACATTTTTAATTTATATCCAAAAAGTTTAATATTCAATAATATATGGATACTATTATTTACAACTTTAAACATTGATGCACAAATCAAATTATTATGCATCCAATTCATCTCTTACTGATTTTACATAACTATAATATATGCACACTATATATTATTATGCATCTTATGTTTGAACTTTGAAGATAAGAAATGACGAAATATAAAAGAAATAAATATGGATGCGCAAACAATATTTGGTAGATGTACAAATAATAGTTAGGTTTTTATATGGATGCGCAGTTCATCTTTGTAACACCCGTCATTTAAAACCTGAATTTTCAAAAACTTTGCCAAACAACATTTAAAATGTAGCGGAAAAGATCACTTTAAAATCTGCCCCATCCGTAACGGATGGTACCTTTATAAATGGTGTTACTAAGAAACATCATCAAAATAATAAAAGTAAATCCAAGTCTTTGCGCCAACATAAATGTCACATTATTACAAGTCTTTAACCGTAAATGAGTTAGCCAAAACATAAGGCTAATGGGAAGTCTAAGCATTCAAAAGTCTTTGCTAGTCTTCTTTATTCATTCTACCTAATCTCACTAAGCTAATCTTCGTGAGCTCGAGCTTGATTATCCTGAAGGCACAACATTTTCAAAGAACAAGTGTTAGCTAATAAAATTAGCTAAGTAAGATAACATGAATTTGAAAACATTTGCCAATTAATAAGCATTAACAAAATCATCATTATTTGTTAATATCTCATACATGCATAACAATCATATCATACACATTAGGATCATCGTATTCCTAATTGTGCCTAACTTTACTTTCTTTATCTTTTCATATCTTTCTTTACTTTTGCCTAGACATAGGCTATGTGACATAAGTCACACATGCTTAGGAATGTGGGGTTGTGTGTAGGCGGTCATAGACTATACATGGAGTCCTCACACCCGACATGATGGTAAACCATAAGGTGGTCCATCGGCGTCGTTAAGGAATAACAAAGTCAATCCAACTGAATAAACCGTTTATGCCTTTATGCAATGGTGGTTAGTTACTCCACTCGGAATACTCAAACGTAACTATGCCACGGGAGGTATCATGATTCCCATACCACGTGAACACATACGCACCAACTCCGAGGAGCTAGCACGGGTTAAGCTTAACACAAGACTTTACATATTGCTCGAGACTTTTAATCTTCATATTAGTTTAGGTTACACTTTCACCTAAGCTAATCACATATCATCTTTTACTTTAGGGCCCTTAATGTGCACGTGAACTTGGCAAACCTAATCAAAGTACTAGTGACTAGGTGATCAAGCCACACATGCATTTATATAACATAACATTTCATCATGTCATAGTTACATAACATAATCATCTCATCATTTCATGTGTATATACTTACCTCATACCTTTGCAACCTGCATAAACATGTTATACATCTTAAATGGTAAGTATCATATCCCATAGTAGCCTCCCATAATCACCCATAAACGTATAAACATATATACATGTCCATTTGAGAAGTTTACTTATGAAAATCATATTTTGTTGTACCATCAGGTGACAAAAAATGTTATCTTACCTCGGTACAGCTTACCAACGAGTTACGTATATCTTATAGTGCTTGCTAAGTGCTCCCGACCACCTAGATCTAGTATAATAGAATCATAAATCAACTAGACACTTATACGAACTTTGGAACACTCTAATGTATGAAATCGTCGATACCAATAGTGGTCTCGTCGATATCGAGCTCTAGAACACACCAACCAAAAGACCAAACAGTGGTCACAAAGGTACCTTGGTGTGGTCTCGGCGGTATCGTAGACCAGAACCAAAACACCAAATAATGGTCACGAAGGTACCTTGGTGTGGTCTCGGCAGTATCGTGGTGCATATCAGATTTAACCCTTTTTTGGACTCCCATTCGAAATCTATATGACCATAACACCTTAAAACGACATGAAGACATAAAATTAACATCTTTTATGGTACAATTGATGACTTTAATCCATCAATTGATCCTGTGAAGTCCCTCACTTGATGGTTTAACCCACAAGTGTAGAATACAACAAGTCAAGTAAGCACTAGATAGGACTAGTATGAATGCAACAAGTTAAGTAAGCACTAGATTGGACTAGTATTACAATAAATATAAATGCAAGAATATATATATAAAGTAATACGTACTTAAGCAATATAAAGATAAGCAAGTAAAGTGAATGGTGAGACATAATGTAACTTTTCAAGTGTATTTTATTTATTGATGTTAAATAAAATACAAGATTGTTGCGGAACAAGATATTACAAAGTATGTATCTAAATAACCTATGAATTACAAGTGATCTAATATTGCTAAATAAACTCCTTGATCGAAATACTTAAAGTTGTGAAATATAACTGTTTAGATCAAGAGTATTTGAGCAAAAGCACCAAAATGCAAAAGTGTAATTTGGACGAGGGAAGTGACTTGGTATTTATAGGCAAAAAGAATAAATATAATATTCTTTTTGCCGTACAAATATGGTTATGTGCATTTAAGGAAATTACTTTAGTTCCTTAAATGCATTGATTAAAGTACAAGAATAAAGTCACTTGATAGTGACTTGTCTTCTAATTAACCAACCACCTTTACATGCGTGTAACGCTTTTAACAAAGGACAAATGGATTGTCCGGGTAAAAGCATGTAAAGGTATAAAGTCAATTCCTCGTAATCAGTGTTCAGATTTGTAAGGTCTAGAACACTGTCAAGGACTCCAGTCAGGAGATCTGGTAAGTCTGCCAGTGAGCTCCGCTATTTGTCAGACTTTTTTCTTCAGACTTCAGTCTTCGACTTCAGTGAGAATGTTCTTCAGTGGAAACATCTTGACTGGAGTGAAGTCCAGTGAACAAATCTGGTGGAATCCAGATTCCTGTACAAGTAAGTTGTTTACTGGTCTTCACATAATTTCTGGACAAATCTTCAGAGGGCTCCAGTAGTCACTTTTGAGCGAGTCCAGTAAATTTGGACCTAACAAATTCCCCCTATTTGTTTAGAAATTATGCAAGGATTTTCAAGCTGTTATCTATACAAGTTTGTGCTTGAAAAATTCTTAAAAAATTTTGAATTACTGGAGAGCCACTTTATAGATCATCAGTGTTCCCAGTTTATACAATTTAATTTCTAGACTTAATCTGGATAAGTACTTGTGAAAAAAATAAGAATTGCAACTTATATTTACAGACATCAACTGGTGGAAAGTTACAACTTTATCAACATAAAAACAATAAATACAAGTACAATATCAGATTCAGGCCCTTCTCTTTTCAGCATGCCCAGATGGCTCTTCTGTGGCCTTCCTCTTTGAAATTGGAGATGGTGGAGTAGATAGTGCAGTTCTCAGACCCAACTCCATCTCCATTACCTCCTTCCTGGTCCACTCCTTTGTGATTCTTCTCATGAAATACTTTGCATCCTGGGAAACCTCTTTACCTTTGAAAAAGAGACCAATTTCTTTTAACTTTGACCATCCAAAGGCCCTTACTGAAGTATTTGGTCTTTCATCAGTAAAGTTTCCTTCTTTGAAGAGTTTAATGTGGAACCTGGAGTATTTCTCATGATTCTCTGCCAGACGGAACTCAACACTTAATATAGGCCTGGCATCAGCTCTGAAGTTAGTCATATAATCATACCTTTCTCTTGTCTGAGCCTTCCTGACCATATCATCAACTTCCTTGGACACCTACTTCTGAACAACCACTTGTTGAATTTTTGCCTTGTTTATCCTTTCAGAAGTGTTCAAAGGAATGAATGTGCTCAGATCTGCATCTCTGACAGCTTTTGTCTTTCTGGCTGGTGCCTTGGGCAAACCTTTGAATTTCTTTCTATATTCATTCTCCTGAGCAGTAGCATTACTCCTTACTTGATTCTGGAGATTTTTCAGTTCTTCTTTTCTCTGGGCAATGAGATCCAGTATGCTTACACCATAAATTTCAGAGTCATAGACTTGTTCATCTTGAGCATACATGGATCGAATATAGACATCATCCAAGGCATCCAGACATTTCTTGAGCCTGGGATCATCCTTCATCTTTTTATAAACTTCAATTTGAACGCCCAACCTGCCAGCGTTATAAGAATCCAGAGTCTCATGCCTGGTCATATCTAACTAGTGAGCAACCAAGTCATCCTTCATATTTTTCTTGAAAATTTCGATCATGATGCACTCTTGCTCCAGTTTTTTTGCCTTGTCCTCATCAGCAGATACATATACTTCTTCTTCTTCAGTTACTTCACCAGACACCACATGCTTTCTTCTGAGCCTTTTTATAGTGGTTGGGATGTCTGGGAATTCCTCAAACATTGGCTCACTGGCATCAGTACCAGCAGCTTCTTCTTTTTCCTGAACAACATCTTCAGATCCAAGTGCTTTATTTGCTTGTTGTGTACTGGCATCAGTACCAGGCACATTTGTTCCAATAATCTTCTTCCACACTTCAACTTTCTTCTGAAGGTCACCAGATGTTTCTTTTCTAGAACTTTCCCCCTTGGAAGCATCTCTAGCTTGAAGATGATTCCACACCTGATCTAGCTTATGTCTTTCTGCAGAATCAAAGGTTCTGCCAGATACAGGTGAGATATTATTGACAGTCTGCCTCAACTGCATCACTTCCTTTTTAACAATTTGAAACTCTTCAGGAAAGTATTTCGGCAACTGATTATCTATCAACTTGATTACCCCAGGAACCAACCCATCTTGCAGTGTTCTCAAAATGGACCCAGAAATTTCTTCAGTGATCTCCTTAAGCATGTCCCCTCTAAATCTTTGAACAACAGCATTGCTGATACTGCTGACCACTGAATCCTGGTCCAGGGTTGGCTTGCTTTCCAAATTGCTTATTCTGGTGGTCAACTTCTGAACCTCACCAGGCAGACCTGCCAATGGTTGAACAATTTCTGCTTTAAGAGCAGTCTGGACTGATGTCACCAGATCCTCCTTTAATCCATGGACTGCAACTTGTATAAATTCAGAATTTTTATTTGTGGCTACTACAAGTTCATCCAGCTTTTCAAAGACCATCTTCTCATTACCAGCAAACAGATTCATTTCTGACTTAAGATTATTTGAGATTAAAGATTTGAAGTCAGAAATAACCTTTGAAGAAGACTGGAGTGATCTCTCCAGGTCCGCCACCTTATCAAAAAGGCCTTGGACCTCAGTTGAAGAAGAAGAGGAGAGACCACTAGAAGGATTGGTGATTCTGATGATGGTTGATACTGGCAACACCCTTGTGATATTTTTGGTTGTTTGGGTGACTACCAGTGGTTCGGAAGTTTGAATAGGTTGAGATTCTGGAGCAAAGGGTGAAATAAAAGTTGTTGTTGTTGTGGTTGTTTGTTCTGGTGGTGGTGTTGGTGTATTTTCTGGTGGTGGATGAGGCATTTATGTAAGGATTGACTGGGAGACCGAAGCAATAGTACGATTCACTTCCTCTTCTCCCAGAAAACTCATATCAGCTTCAAAGTCATTATCTTCAAACAGCGGAGAATCTGCCATATCCTAATCTGGGTCGGCTCCACCTGTATGGTCCTCCACTTGTACATTTTCAACCATTATAGTTAAATCAATCTGAGCATCCTGCTCTAAATTCTCACCATTTCCACCTTCTTCCATAATCAGAGTCCCATCCTCATTCATAATATCACCTGCCGAAGAAGTAGAGACTGGAATAACTAGAGGTGTGGCTCCAGTCATCCCAGTCTGTGCTAGAGAAGTGTCAGAATTATGGATATGTTCAAGTTGGTACACAGACACGGACTCTAATGAGAGTTGAGCTGACTCTCTATGTTCTTCGTAACTTCTTCCTACCAGAATTGTGGAAGTGGTTGCTTGCAGGGTTCCCAAATTTACATCTCTAGAATCCTGTTTGGAGGATTCTGGATGGCTAATCTGGCCACTACGAGGATTGACCAATTCTTCTCCTTTCCTACGACGACGGTTGTTATTTCTTGGTCTCCTGCGGGGATTCGGTGGAATTTCAACAATACTTTCAATATTCTACTGAGGATCAGGGGCTACCTGGGAAATGGGTTGCACCCTTTTAGCAATGAGCCCTTCAGTAGGTCCCTCAATATTTTGAGGCCCACCTCATGCCTCTCCTGAGCCAGCTTGGATTGCTGCGTCAGTTTCTTCTTCTACATCTTCTTGCACTCGGAATTGATAAATCATAACAGAAGGAATCTCAACCTCAGTAGCAGATGAGGTTAAGTGGTTAAGGTCTCGTAAATATTCACACATTGAAAAATGGTTTGAAGTTAAAGTATACTCATTTTTTAGAGACCGTCTAAAAATAATAGACAAAAATCGGATGAAAGGAATATAACACCAAAGCTGCCACCCAAACACTTAACCAGAAAGGTGAAGAAATATCTCCCAGAGTATGTCAGCTTGCTTATATATACAGTGCCCTTCTTAAGCATCTGACCATCCTCATTTACGATTTCAGTGTGCCCCATCAATCTGCACACTTCTCTGGTGTTAATTCCAGATGGAATTTCATATGGTAATTCATTCTCATCAAAATAGTCCATTCTCAGATCATCCCTAAGAGAGTCGACGGTGATGGTGAACTTCTTGGTGCCTTTTTTTAATGTGTAGTGGATGGATTTGTCTATTTCCACGTACACGGCAGTGTACCAAAACTCACAGAGGTAGTCATGGTACATTTTGCCCGGATTCAAAGTGAGGGCACTATATAAAGGACTACTGAGAAAGAAGGTGTTCAGTCGTCCGATGATAGAGGTTACAGAATGACTGGTTGCGAGTTTTGCCATCCAATTATTCATGTTTATTCTGATGGCATTGGCGGAGATAGTGATGTGTTTGGCCTTTTTAACGGCGGCTACCGGAGCATAGTTTGTGGCTAAGAGATTTTTAAGAGATGGTTTGGGAGCCATTGAATCTAATGAAGATGAAACTGAAAGAATTTAGGATTGATAAGAAATTTAAGAGGAGAGTTGATGATGATTGGAGAGTAAATGAAGAAAGAAATAAATGATTTTCGAGATAAAACTGAAAAGTGATATAAGTATAGGTATTTATAGAGGAAAGAGAAAATGGAATTCAAAACGGTAGCTTTGAAAAATTTCAAAATAGTTTTGATCAATTTTGACATCCTCATTTAATGTTTCCCATCACACATAAATGTAAGACGGTTGACAGCCCACAAAAATTACTAACTTGCACTTTTTGTCTTCCCAAGGTAACAAAACCATCATTTTAAGTTGAAAAAGTCATGCCACGTAAGGTAAACAGTAACTGTCCAGATAAAAAGTTTGTATGGATGGCACGCACTAGCATCAAGTATTAAAATATTATGACTTGACACACCAAGACTCATTTTAATGCATCTGGAGGTTGACTAGACACTCCAGTTTCACTGGTGGATTAGGCCAGTAGAATATGCACTAATGGTACACTGGAAGGACACTCCAGTACGTACCCAGATTAGACCATTCTGGTAATCCTCAAACACGCACATCAACTAATATAAACAAATGAGAGGGACACATTTACAAAGCGACTAAAGTCACTTCAAACATGCACGTCAACTTATCCAGTATTAATGAGAGGGACACATTTACAAGGTACAAGAAACATTTTCCAGAAAAATTTGTCAAGTGAGAAAATAAATTAATAAATTCCCTTTGAAACTTAGATAAAAAAAAATGTGGTCTGAGTCTTTCCCCCTGGAATGGTGATCCATAAATCTATCAGTGTAAAGATAGTATCACAAAGGTGTTCGATAGCTTTACTGGTATAGATTTATAAATCTGGAATCAAACCCTGCCAGTGTCACAAAGGCGTTCATAACAAGGTTCCAGATTAAGGGTTCAACATTCCCAACTCACTAACAAGATATTGAAAAGTATCATCCAAAGGTTTTGTAAATATGTCAGCGAGTTGTTTGTCAGTGGGGATGAAGTGGATTTCAACATCATTTTTCATAACATGATCACGAATGAAATGATACCTGACATCAATGTGTTTTGTCTTGGAATGCATGACTGGATTGTTTGAGACAACAATGGCACTGGTATTATCACAGAAAATAGGGGTCTTTGAATACTTAATACCATAATCAAGCAACTGGTTTTGCATCCAGAGAATCTAAGAACAACAACTGGCTGCAGACACATATTCTGCTTCAGCAGTGGATAGAGAGACTGATGTTTGCTTTTTACTGGTCCAGCTCACCAGTTTGCTGCCAAGGAAATGACATCCACCAGTAGTGGATTTCCTGTCTATCTTACAACCTGCATGATCTGAATCTGAATAACCCATTAGATCTAAGACTAAGCCTTTTGGATACCAAAGACCCAAACTGGGAGCATCCTTAAGGTACTTCAGAATACGCTTTACATGCGCCAGATGAGATTCTTTTGGGTTAGACTGATATCTGGCACAAAGACATGTTGCAAACATTAAATCTGGTCTACTGGCAGTTAAATACATTAGTGAACCAATCATGCCTCTATAGGTAGTGGTGTTCACTGGCTCTCCATCAGGGTCTGAACCTATTGTTAAAGGTGCAGAAATTGGAGTTGATTTTGAAGGTGAAGAATTCATATCGAATTTTCTTAAAATATCTCTAACATATTTTTCTTGATTAATAAAAATACCATCATTGGTTTGTTTAATCTGGAGTCCAAGAAAAAATGTTAATTCACCCATCAAACTCATTTCAAATTTTGAAGACATGATTTTCGAAAATTTCTTGCACAAAGATTCATCAGTAGAGCCAAAAATAATATCATCAACATAAACTTGTACCAACAGAAGATTACCTCTTTCACGAAGAATAAATAAGGTATTGTCAATTGCATCTCTTTTGAAACCATTTTCAGATAAGTGTTTGGTCAGAGTATCATACCAGGCTCGAGGGGCTTGTCTGAGGCCATACAGTGCCTTGTCCAGACGATATACCCAATGTGGATGCTTTTCATCAATGAAGCCTGGAGGTTGCTTGACATAAACTTCTTCTTCTAATTCTCCATTCAAAAATGCACACTTTACGTCCATCTGGTAGACCTTAAACTTATGATGAGTAGCAAAAGCTAAAAACATTCTGATAGCTTCTAGCCTTGCTACTAGTGCAAATGATTCTTCGAAGTCAAGATATGTCCGGACATACCCTTGTGCCACTAATCTGGCCTTATTTCTTATCACGTGTCCATCTTCATCAACCTTATTCCTGAAGACCCATCTGGTTCCAATCGGTTCTTTCTTGCCAACTCGAGGAAGAACCAGATTCCAAACTTTGTTTCGTTCGAACTGGTGAAGCTCTTCTTGCATAGCTATCACCCAGCTTGGGTCATTCATTGCCTCGTCAATCTTTTTCGGTTCAATCAGTGATAAGAAGCTGACATATAAACATTGTTCACTGGAGACACTTCTGGTTTGAACCCCTCTAGATGGATTACCAATGATTCGATCAATTGGGTGATTTCTGGTCCATTTAGAGTATTGACTAGGATTGTTATGAAGAATCAACAAAATAGTTTGAAGTACTAGGCCACCACATTTTACCTTATTTTGTCTATTGATCTATTTTGTATTACGGTTTATACTTTGGCTCATACCCATGTATTCATAATGGAATGAAAAGTGGTTGAAATTTTTTTTTTTAAAAAAATGAAAAAAACCACTTAAATGGCATTATAGCCATTGTAAGCTCTTGGGCCCCATTTTGATTCACCTTTATCCCGTCTTCTTTGAGACAGCTAAACGGAATGTGAGCGAGAGGTGGCCGTGCCACGAAGGTGTTAGGTTATATAACTATTATCAAATCAAATCACAAAGCATGCAGCGGAATATAAATTCTATGTAGTTAATTAATTAACCAAGAGAGAAAACGTGTACCTTAAATTGGAGAGAATAAAGCAAGAAACCTTTATAATAAGGTTTAAATTAAACCTCTCTACGATTGCACACACAACATTGGAATGTATGTATGCTAGTACTTGATCACGAACCGAACAACCTTTGTTAATCACCCTTAATATCAAACGAACCAAAACCCGAAACCCTTTGTGTTTGGTAGTTTCGGCCGAAGCCAGGAAAGAGGAGAGAAGGAGAGATTTTTAGGGTGTTAGAAAACCTTATGAATTGTATGTAGAAAACAATTAGATTTAGGCCTCTATTTATAGGATTAGGTTTACTTGATGACCAAGTTTAGGATTTATGAAACCCTTTCCTTCTCCTAGTTCGACCGGCCCCCCTAGAACATTCTAGAAGGGTTTTCCTAATTGTTTCCTAATTACAACTCTCCTTCGTTAAGTCCGTTAATTAAGCACCATTAACTATTAACATTTAACAGACGATCGTTAGTTTTTCGT